>NC_081798.1:2252001-2437001 GCF_963082965.1 Carassius carassius | reverse complement strand
GCAGATCACTCTCTCGCTATTTGATTTCTCTAGTCTTTATCCACTCATCATCATCATCCACCAATCAGAACACACGAGAACTCTTTGACCACAGCTGCTGTGCTTCTAAAGCTCTTGCAGCAGCTCAACACTGGTTTTCTCTGAGGTGGTCGGATCACATCAGATTGTGGTTAATCTTGCAGATCATGACTTATATCTACTCTTCCTCTCCCTGCAGTTTGGTAATATAAAGATTCCTCCTTTGAGCTCCCACCTCTTCTGTGGGTTTTATTGTTCTGGGTCTGAATTTGGGCTCCTGGGGTCTCAAAAAAGAAACATTTTCAATCTCCAAGGTGAACGTTACGACAACACACTCTCAGAAAAAAGGGTTCGGGTTCTATATAGATCTATAGGGTTCTTTACTCAACTCCAAAGAACCTTTTAAGCTAAAAAATTTTGTATTTTTGGAGAAAAACTGAAATGGCAACTCTTCCCCAGCTAGCAAAAAATATCTGCACGGCTTCTTTTTGCCGCCGGCCCTAAGCTGTCGGCTATAGGTGCGTCCCGCTGGCGGGGATGAAACGTTTGCCGCCAAATACGTCACTCCCATTTCTTGCGAGATGCCGCCGGCGACTGCTTCATTTTCTTTGGCGGTTGCCTCCGTCTAATGGACCGCGGCCGGCTGGCGGCAAGCCGCTTTGAAATACAAGGATTTCTACTAAAATCGACCAGCAGCCATGGCTATGTTTAGCATGTTGGGAGTTAGAATGGAAGTGGAACTGACAGCATTTTAACTACTTTTCACATTTGAAGCGATTATAAAATCATAATTAAAATCATATCATGAATTAAATCTCATATTAGTTTTTTTTTTTTTTTTTTAAAGCCATTAGGGTTTATTCTTGACTCTTGATTCCATGATAAGGTAAGGTTTAGGAAATGTCATTTAAATTTGAAACTCTGAAGCGATAGAGTAGCCTAATAGGCTATATGTAAAATTATTTTATGCACTTAGGTGAAAATTGTTTACATTTTTTGATTTATGCACAATTGAGACATGCATAAACCAAAAATAATTCCTTTTGTAAAACTTACTTGGCAATAAATATCTTTCTGATTCTGATTAGGTTTTAAAATAGATATTTAATTCATGGTATGAACAATTTAGCTGAATAAATTGATGAAGTTAGACTTTTCACTAATGCCTGGCTAAATCAGTGAACAGTGAAAGACATCTGCAACATGGCCAAAATCTTGGGTAGGTCTATACTTTATAATTTTTTATTAATTTGCAACCATGGTAATAGCCTATCATAAACAGGAAAATCTCTGTTTTGACCTGATCAGAAGGATAAACTAAAATCTAAAATTTTCTCTGGTTCTCTGGTTTCACAGCTGCACTGGCAGATTTATGAAATATTTAGAAATATTTTGTCTTTCTGCCATTCCAGGAAATGTCTTTTATGTCTTTCATTTTTTTCCAACCTCGATTATTATTTTTTTTTTTTACTTTTTACATGTATAAGGGATTAATTTGCAATTGCGACCTGTACAAATGTTTAGGAAAGTGTCTTTAAAAAAAATCTAAACACATTATAAATGTTAGAAATGTATAGGTTTTCACCATTGCTGTGTTTAGGAAATTTTTTTTGGGCGGAGCTAAAACGGTGGCTCGATGACGCACTGGAGCCACTGAGCTCCTGGCCCTTCCCCAAACAACATAACTAGAGCACACATTCGCATCAGTTCGCCGCTCGAATGGTACCACCCACCAAATTCAAACTCTGTCACCTGATTGGTCGATTTCGAGTCGTGCGTATATGTCCTCTAAGCTCGATTTAGCGCACGGCCATATTAAATCTCTACTCTAGACGGATGGTAGCGATAAGTATGGAAGGGTTTCAGATATGGAGATTAGACTAACAAAAAAGGCAAGGAAAAAATCTTGGTCTGAAGCGAGTAGTGGAGGGGAGGGTAGACAAGTTAACAAAAAGATTAAAGCTAAATCTAAGGGGAACAGTAGACCTGACTTAGATGATAAGCAGGAAGAGTGGAAAGCTATTATCACGCTCAGTAATGATAAAGGTCATTTTCACCCAGTTCAAATGACCAAAGCAATTGAGAAGGATATGGGGAAAATTAAATACGCTAAACTACTGAATAACAGAAGAATTCTAATTTCAGCAATAAATAAGAAGCAGCAGGAAATGATTTTGAAAATGAGTAATCTTGGTGGTGGAAAGATTAAAGTGCATGTACCAGGAATGGCAGCAAAGCTAAGAGGAGTGATCTCAAATGTTCCACTGGAAATGTCTGTGGACGAGGTAAAGAGTGAGATTAAAGGTGGGAAAGTATTAGAGGTGAAAAGGCTCCAAAGCAATAAAAGTGGTATTAAATCAGACAGTCTATCTGTATTGCTTGTTTTTGAAAAATCCTTACCTTATGAAGTTCAAATAGGCTGGATCAATTACAAAGTTAGGGAGTATATCCCTCAACCATTGAGATGCTTTAAGTGCCAGAGAATGGGTCATACAGTACAACAATGTAAATGGAGACAAAGATGTGCGAAATGTGGAGGAGACCATGAATATGGAAAATGTAATAAGGATACCAAGCTAAAATGCTGCAACTGTGGAGGTGAGCATAGTGCTGCATATGCTGGATGTGTGGTCCAGAAACAAGCTAAAGAAGTACAAAGGTACAAGGTTGTGAATAAGATGTCATATGCAGAGGCTGTTAAAAACATAGGCAACTATGAAACAAAGAAAAATAGTCAAATAGAGAGTCATGAAAACCTCAATGAAAATGTAATACATGGAGCAGTAGGCCTACCCCAGAGGTTAAACATAAAGAGATGTCAGCCAGGAAAAGTAGGCCCAATACCCATTGCCATACAGCAACCATGTAAACATAAGTGTATAGTGGAGGAGAACACCTTGATGGTAGAAAAAAAGAGCTTTGTAGCTTTTATATGTAAAGTTGTGAATGTTGCCACACGACAAGAAAGGAAAAGTGACAGGATCAAGACAGTGGTAGAAGCTGCAGAGGAATTCTTGGGTATCAAAGATTTAAAAGCAGAAGATATACATGGCATGCTAAGCACTAATAATGATGGAGGGTCTCAGAGTATTACTTACATTTATTATGGTATTCCATCTGTTACAATGGAATGCTAGGAGTCTGACTGCAAATGGACAAGAATTTAAGAGGTTTATAGTAGAGTCTGAAGTCAAACCTGATACTATTTGCATTCAAGAGACCTGGCTAAGGCCTCACCTTGATTTTATTATACCTGGTTATGAGTCTGTTAGGTTTGATAGAGGTGGGAATCAGGGTGGAGGATGTGCAACATTTGTAAGGAATGGGATACCACTTAGAAGAATAGAAACTACAACAGAAATAGAATGTGTAATTACTGAAATTTATAAATCAGATGGACACTTAGTAGTAATAAACTTATATAACCCTTGTAAATCATTAAACCTAGAAACATTAGAGGGAATAATAAGTAGACAAGGGAACCAGAAAGAAATATGGTGTGGAGACTTCAATGCACATAATAGTCTTTGGGGAAGTAAGCATACAGATAATAATGGAGAAGCAGTGGAGGAAATGATGGATGTTAGGCAATTAGTTTGTTTAAATAATGGGAATGGTACAAGAATTGATATACGTTCTAACACACTGTCTTGTATTGATCTCACTCTGGTCTCTAATAAAATGTCACACTCTTGTGAATGGAAGGTGATAGAAAGTACAAGTATTGGAAGTGACCATTTTCCAATATTTTGCTCTATAAATATTGAAATAGATCTCCAAGAAAGGCCTAATCATAAGAAATGGGAGTTTGAAAAAGCTGATTGGGAAAAATGTAAAGAAATATGTTGTATTTCAGCAGAGACAGTCTCAATGCAGGGTGATATTGAGGAATGTGCATCTGAGGTTACACATTTAATAATGAATGCAGCATTAAAAAGCATACCATTTAAGTCAGTTGGGGGGAATAGGAAAATGGTCCCATGGTGGAATGATACATGTACAAAAGCTATTAAAGAACGAAATAGGGCAATGAGAATGTTAAGAGGTAATTTGAACCAAGATAACTTAATTGATTATCAGAGGAAAAAGGCTCAGGCACGAAGAATAATTAAGAATAGTAAACAAAATGCATGGAAGAACTATTGTTCTACTATAGGGAGGGAAGTTAAAATAGGAGAGGTGTGGTCAATGATGAAGAAAATGAGTGGGAAAAAAGTGTATACTAAAATACCTGTATTAGCGGATTGATGGAATACTGGCAATAACAGATAAAGAAAAGGCAAATGCATTGGGAAAGAAGTTTGCCAGTATTCATAGTGGGGATCATTTGGATGATATACATAGATTACATAAAGAGAAGGTTCTTAAAGAAAATAGAGATGTGTTTATTAAAAAAGATTGTGAGGAATGTACTATGGATGCAGAAATAAACTTGAATGAACTAGTGATAGTATTAAATGATATTAAGAATACTGCTACAGGAGAAGATCAACTAAGTTACATCATGTTCCAGAAAATACCTGGGAAAGTATTGCAGATAATATTACAGTTATTTAATAAGATATGGGAAGACGGTAAAATGCCA
This sequence comes from Carassius carassius, assembly GCF_963082965.1. Taxonomy (NCBI): domain Eukaryota; kingdom Metazoa; phylum Chordata; class Actinopteri; order Cypriniformes; family Cyprinidae; genus Carassius; species Carassius carassius. The sequence continues at coordinate 2,432,398 of NC_081798.1, read as the reverse complement.
AAAAGCTGGAAAAGAGCATTAATATTGCCATTTAATAAACCTGGGAAAGACCCGAATAATGCTGGTAATTATAGACCTATTGCCCTTACGTCACATCTCTGCAAGTGGATGGAGAAGATACTAGTCAGAAGACTTAACTGGACCCTCGAATATAGAGGATTATTCGCACCATATCAAAGTGGATTCAGGAAAGGGCGTTCCACAATGGATGCGGTGGTGAAAGTAAGCAATGAAATAGAAAAAACTTTTAAAATGAAAGAAATAATGAGTATTGTGTTCTTTGATATTGAAAAAGCTTATGATTCCATGTGGAGGGAAGGGCTGTTAATTAAAATGAACCAAATGGGAATTAGAGGTAGGTTTTATAATTGGGTCTTAGACTTTCTGTCAGAAAGAACATTTATGGTTAGAGTGGGATCAGGAATTTCTGAGGAATTTGAAATTGGTAATGGAAATCCACAAGGTAGTGTTATTAGTCCAGTTTTATTTAATGTTATGATCAATGATATTTTTATGAATCTGGACAGAAGGATTGGATCAGCTTTGTATGCAGATGATGGGGCCATCTGGGCAAGAGGACGAGATCCTATAAGGGTAAGAAATAAAATCAAGGAAGCCATAGGAAAGGTAGAACAATGGTCGTATAGCTGGGGCTTTAAGCTTTCTCCAAGTAAGTCTTGCCATATGATATTTACAAGGAAGAAAGGGATAGAAAAACAGAACCTACAGTTCTATGGACATAATATGGAAACAGTAGATCATTTTAAATATCTTGGTATGTGGTTAGACCAAAAGGGAACATGGAAAATACACATTGAAAAGGTGGAATCAAAATGCAAGAAAGTCATCAATTTAATGAGAGCAGTAGTGGGGAAAGACTGGGGAGCAAATAAACAATCACTAATATATATTTACAGGGCTTTAATGAGGTCAACAATAGATTATGGATGTTATGTATATGGAGCAGCAGCTAAAACACATTTACTGAAGCTAGATAGAATTAGTAACAAAGCATTGAGGATATGTGCAGGTGTAATGAGATCAACACCAATTAAAGCAATACAGGTTGAGTTAGGAGAAGTGCCGTCAGATCTGAGAAGAGATAAGCTCATGCTTACATATTGGAGTCGCTTAAGTGGATGTGGACATGAAAATCATGCAAAAAGTGGGAAGTCGTGGCCTAATGGTTAGAGAGTCGGACTCCCAATCGAAAGGTTGTGAGTTCGAGTCCCGGTCCGGCAGGAATTGTGGGTGGGGGGAGTGCATGTACAGTTCTCTCTCCACCCTCAATACCATGACTTAGGTGCCCTTGAGCAAGGCATCGAACCCCCAACTGCTCCCCGGGCGCCGCAGCATAAATGGCTGCCCACTGCTCCGGGTGTGTGCTCACAGTGTGTGTGTTCACTGCTCTGTGTGTGTGCATTTCGGATGGGTTAAATGCAGAGCACAAATTCTGAGTATGGGTCACCATACTTGGCTGAATGTCACTTCACTTTCACAAGTGTTATTCAAGAATGTTGGGAGTATAGGTCTTTTAAAGGTAATGGCTTTGGATGGGTAACAAAGACAAAATCAGAGGAATATAGAGTGAAAAATATATGGTTTAATTCACCTATACCTATTAGTAATATACCTATATGGTTATTTACCAAAACTGAGATAGACTTAAACATTTTGGAACTAAAAAATGAATGGGAAGAGAGTGAGAAAGGACACCTGGCAAGTCAATATATAAGGAACAAATATTATAGTTACTTAGAAATTTATACAGATGGATCTAAGGATGAGAAGGACAATGTAGGAATAGGAATATATATACCAACAATGAACATAAGTATTGGAAAAAGATTACCTGATCAGGCTTCAGTGTATACGGCAGAGATGATGGCGATTATTGTAGGACTACAGTGGGTTGAGGAAGTAAAACCAGACAGAGTGGTGTGTTGTGTTGATTCTGTAGCAGCTCTATATAGTATTCAAAATATGAAATCTAGTAGAGAAGATCTAATGCTAGAAATCCAACAAAGTTTATTTAGATTACAGAGACTACAGATAGATGTGAGATTCTGTTGGGTACCTGCTCATATAGGAATAAAAGGGAATGAGGGAGCAGATAAAATAGCAAAAAAATCAACCAGGACAAATGATACAATAAATATACCCCTTGGAAAAGGAGAGGCTAAGGCAATAATCAAAAAAGAAATTATGAAAAAATGGCAGGACAGGTGGGATGTGGATAAAAGTGGAAGGAAATATTACAGATTGCAAAAATCTATTAATGCACAGGGGGTGAATAGAAGTAACAGAAGAGAGGAGAGTGTTTTAACCAGGCTAAGGTTTGATCACACAGGATTAAATAAAACATTGGTTTTAATGGGTAAAAGCCAATCTGATGAATGTATAGAATGTAGGTCCAAGGAAGATGGTGAACACGTATTATTGCATTGTAAGAAATATAGGGATGAGAGGATGAGACTAAATCAAAAGATAAGTCAGGTAGGAAGAAAGTGGAATATTGAAGGTTTGTTAGGCACAACAGGAGATGGGGTAAAGGATGCACAGAAAGCAGTTGTACAATATTTGAAAAATATAGGAATATATAATAGGATTTAGGTAGTATTTTTTTTTTTGATTGATGATATAGTCATGATAATATTTTCTCATGTTACGTACTCCTATACAGTAGGTGGCGGTATGCACCTTTATAGTCATGGTTGCAATCTGCCATAAAACGAAAAGAAGAAGTTCGCCGCTCAATCGCGAGTTTCTGTGGACTACTATCGTTTAAGTAAGTACATGTTTCCTTAACGCAATATTATGTTTACATTGTTTTTAGTTTATCTTTGTAAAATCTGTAGTCATCTTTGTTCTTGCATTACTACTAGTCAAGCTAAAGTAAGGCTAAAGTAAGTTAACCTTGTTTACAAAGTTGCCGCCATGTTACAATTAAATTTCTGTAATAGCTACTTTGTTTCTCCCAGGCGTTGAGTTTTTCTTTTCTTCTAAGATACGTATGTTTATACGAGTGTGAGTACGTATGTGTTTTAAGTTAGTTTTGGTCAGTCTAATTAACTACGTAAACATTTTACTTGTATGGACAATTATGCCGCCGCCCATGTGGTAATGTGGTTCCAGCAGTAGGTAGCAAAATCTACGACAAGACTGATCAGTATAACCTGTGTTGTTTTCTGACTAAACCGAATGATGATACCAGTAACGTTACGTTGTTTTCATTTGTTTGTTCCGACACGCACGCTGCTAGTCTAGTTCAGAGTGTTAGCGAACACATGCTGTTTCGCCTTTTTTACACTGTTCAAGCATGTTGAAATGTGTCTAGCTTCAGTACGTAGCCAAAGCTTTACATCTAGTGTTTTCTTACAAAACTAACGTTGTATATAGGTTAGGGCTGCACGATATTGGGAAAAAATGACATTGCGATATTTTATTTTTCTGCGATATTTATTGCGATATTTTTTCTTCAAAAAAAATGGGGTGAGCACACTTACATTCTCATTTTAAATGATTTAAACATCGACACCATCGCGTCAATTGATTAATATGCGGGAGGGAGAGAGAGCAAGACAGCGCTCCTATTGTTTGAAGACGGCTCGCTCTCTCTCTGTCTCTCTCGCGCGCGCTCTCTCTCTCTCTCTGTCTCTCTCGTGCGCGCTCTCTCTCTCTCTCTCTCTCTCTCTCTCTCTCGCGCGCGCTCTCTCTCTCTCTCAGTCTCTCTCGCGCACGCTCTCTGTCTCTCTCGCGCGCTCTCTCTCTGTCTCTCTCGCGCGCTCTCTCTCTCTGTGTCTCTCTCGCGCTCTCTCTCTCTCTGCCCTGTTAAACTTGCATGTGTTTTTCAGTCCTGTCAATGAAAAAACTTTCACTCTATGATGGTTAAGCTGTGCAATTAATCTGCGAATCACATTCGTCAAGGGCCGGGGAGCAGCTGGCCCGTACAGTTAATGAATAACAGATCAACTACGACAGCCTACATCGCACATCCTGCGATGTGACTATCGTGGATTCGTACATCGCGATATCGATGCTTAAACGACACATCGTGCAGCCCTAATATAGGTTGTTTAAATGATTTTGTTTGTCTGAACAAGTAGCTGCTAGTCCAGTAGCTAGAGTGGCTAGCAATTGTTAGCTAACACATGCTGTTTTGCCTTTGTTACAGTAACTTACACACTGAGGTTAAGCAATGTTGCTAGTTACGTTACATGTAGAAATGTAACTAGCTACAGTAGGTATCCAAAGCTTTACATCTAGAAAGACTTAAGTATAAGTCTGATCAAAGTATTTTGTTTGTCAGATCAAAGTATGCTGCTAGTTCAGTTCACAATGTAGCTACAGTGACTAGCAAGTGTTAGCTAGCACGTGTTGTTTTGCTACTGTACTTCTAGGATTTAAGGGGATTATGATGAGTTATATTTATCTGAAGTGCTGTACTTTTTATGTTTGAGGACAGTGCTGTTCACTTGAATCACTACACTGAATGAGTACATTTTATTTTTTAACAATTTCACTGTTCCACGTTTGGCTGATCTTTTTTTTTTTTTTCTACAGCATAGCTACTGTATATTCCTAACGTTAACAATGTGGTTTTGTTCACATTTTCTTGCAGATACCTTGACCGGAGCATAACTGGTTAACTTCACACAAGAGACCTACTGTTGGACAATCGTTTTGGCTTTAAAGGTAAATGCATTGTTAGTTACAATGTCTAGTTACTGGGCCAAAAGGAGACGAATATTGAAAGGAGTTGAGAGGGACAAACAGGAAATTGCAGCTGCAAACGATGCTCTACTTGCTGTTATTCCTGACTTTGACCAAGTAAATCCTCCTGTTAATGAACATCAACATGGAACGCCTCCACACAGCACCTGGGAGAAACATCATTTTAAGTTTATGAAGGGAGCAGGTAAATGGTTCTGACTTGTGCATTTGTTTTTCCTGGATTTCATCTGTGTATTTTCTTTGTCTGTTTATGGTGGATAACTGACTTTCATTCATTATTCCCTGCTCTAGAATCTTGGCAAGAGGCAATTAGATATATGGTGCGCTTCCAAACAGGTTCTAGCATTGAAACGACGGACGATGACAAGAAGAGAAAGAGAAAGAGAATCTCAAATTTCAAGTACAGACCCCAGGCCTCTTCTGATGAAGAGGAGTCTAGTCCTCCAGATACACCAGCAGTGCTGTCGTTTGGACAACCTCTTTTTAGCTTTGAAAACATTGTTCCTGGTAACAAGGTTTCAGTGCTGCCCGATGCTCCAGAAGTTGAATCGATTCCAGAAAACCAGGAAAATGTTGTGCCATCTGTAGACTTCAGAGGTGGTATGTAAAATTGCTGTGATGCTTTATTTGTGATCCTGCCACTAAACTATATCCTTTGTTAGATTTTCAAATTTCTGTTTCCTCTTTCTCAGAACCAGGTTTCTCCCCAGAAATCCAGACTCCACTTCACAGAGCCAAGAGTTTGAGTACAAGTAAGTGATGTTATTTGTGACGTTTTTTGTCTTGGAAACTATTGCTTCTATTTAAGATAAGGAATCCTTTAATCATAATCTGTTTTTCATTAGGACACTTGACTGGTTACTCGCCGCAGCAGTTTCTGGATGAAAGGTGTCGAGGTGTGTTGTACATTCCATTAGCATTGCACAGTTCAATTATTGTTTCATTACTGAATATGCAATACTCTGCACTGAAGTTAAAGCTGTTATGTTTGCTCTTCCAGCTCGTCAAGTACTAAGCTTTACACCCCCAGCAGCAAATTTACCCTGGCATCATATGGGTGAAAACGCTGGAGGTATGTAATATGTTGCGCTAAACTAAGTGTTCCATTTTAAGTCCAATTCATTAAATGTATGCAATAACTTCAAACATATTTTTACATCAATGATTATCGATAGGAGAAAGTCATCGCTCTGTAATTGGCCCTTGGACTCCCCTGGCATCTCGTGTACAGCATGACGTTTTCAGCTATGAAGGTATATTTTAGGCCTATGTCTTAGTGTCCAGTGTTTTAAAAGTATTGAAAATAGTGCCTTTAGGTGTTTTTTTTTTTTGTTGTTGTTTTGTTTTTTTTAATGTAGACTTCCAGAGACTCCAGAATGAAAAACAAGCCGTGATGGATGAGAACCAAGCTCTGAGGGAGGAGAACCAAGCTCTGAGGGAAAGCACTGCACGAGCAGGTAAGAACATGCACAAAAAAGTCAAACTTAGGAAAGAGTACGTGATGCATGTACAAAATTACCATATGCCTTTCATTTTGTAGCTTCGGATGACAGCGGCTCACTTCAAGAGCAGGAGAAGCAAGTTGGGACAATGTTGCATGGACAACAAAATGGACACTATGCTGCAACATTTCAGTGCCAATGTTTCTGTTGGAGAGTTATCCCTGCCAGGGGATCTGTTACTCCCCCTAGACACCCAGGAAGATTTGGTGTTGCTTGACAACAGTTTGAGGCAGGATAAAGAGCTCCAGGAACGATTTGTAAGTGTGCTGATTTCGTTTATAACTCCATAGGGTAATCTAAAAAGTAGAATTAAGATTGTACACTGCATATTCTACAGTCTGAATCCACAGCCTGTCATATTTTATATTTATGTATGATAAGCTTCAGAGAAATGTAATTTGTAACACTTTTTTGGATTTTCAGCTTCGGTTTTTGGCAATCAAATGTGGGAGGGACCTAAAGACAACCGTCTGGCGGATGCTTCAAAGTATCTTCTCTAATCACCTTTCCATCAATACAACCTGGACTGGAGTTGGGGATAAAGCATGTTTTAGAGACATGTTCCTGAAGACCATTGTTCAAAGTAAGTTGGATGTAAAAAAAAAAAAAATGTTTAGTAGATGTGTATGGCATTATGCCATTCAAATGGAATGACAGATCTGTATTTTCTACAGGAGCCATCCGGAGGAACCCAGCAACCCAGGATGCCACTGATGAAGCCGTCCAGGTTAACGTTACGCGTTACCTGAAAGGAGCATCTGACTGTGACGGCGGAAAAAGGCGCCGCACAGCTGAGAGGGACCCACAGCCGACCCCTTAAACCTAGGCTGACTACTGACACACCAGCATCACTGACAACTGGAACCCTTTCTTTATCCTGCAGTCAGTAACATCAAGACCCCTAAAGAAGCCAGAAGTGTCAGACTGCTCTCACCCAATCCACACTGTTCACTGTGGATATTCTCATAGTGCTTAACTCTTATTATATTGTTAAATATAGCTTGTAAATCCTTGTGCCACAGGTCAGCATTGCAGTTATATCTGTTCTACTACTGTTTTTACCTCAATATTTTTTATATATATATATGTGAAGATGTTTATCACAGATACAAGAGACATCTTGTACCCCAGGTCAGCAATGCCATTATAATGGTCTATTCTACTCCAGAGCTTTATTCTAAATTATTACCATTTATCTTATTGTTAGATATGGCTTGTAAATGTGATGTTATACCAGATTTTTTTTTGGTGTCCTGCACATTCTTTGGTACCAGATATACTCATTACTTATGTTTACTGGTAATTCTTTTCAACTCGTCAATTCGAATTCAATTCATCAAATTGCATTCACCCTGCGATAGTCTATGCAAAACCGTACTGAGCCGTCCGTTTTAGGCACCAAAACTATCGGGCTCACCCAATCACTGCGTGACTCCTCAATTACTCGCATCCCCAGCATAGCCTCTCTAATTCAGTCTGAACTACCTTTTTCTTGTGTTCAGGCTATCTATATGGCCAGGAGGTTTGGGACGGGCAGTTGTTGCCACCTTCTGGGCCTCCCCTGACAGCAGAGGGATCACCCGGACGGGCCAGCTGTCCAACGGCCACCCACATGCCTCCGCCGTCCGCTCGAAGAGGTCGAGGAATGCCTCCGGGTCGTCGGTGGGCCCCATCTTTGTGAGCGGCATGTGGGGGGCGGGGGCACTGGGGGAGGCCGTGCCCATCCGACCCTCCCGGTCCAGCAAGCTCCGGAACAGCTTGCGGTCCTCCTGCTGGACCTGCAACATGGCCTGGAACCGGTGTTCATGGTCGGCCCGCAGATCCAGCAGGGCCTGGTTTTGTTCTTGATGTAGGCCCGCGAGCGATGTGATGATATCCGCGAAAGGCGACGTTGATGGTCCTGACGGAGTCTGCATGGCGGAACGCTGTCCTTCCTCCCGAAAAGAAAATTAGGTTCCAAACTGTATGACGTTCATTGTGATGAGCAGAAAAGGGTTCTATATAGAACCTTTTAGGGGTTCCAAATACGTAGCGTCTGATAGAACCTTTTAAGATTCTATATAGAACCTTTTCTTCTAAGAGTGTAGTATGTTTTAAGGAATAAATGTTAAAATGGCTTGCCATACACCAATGCCCATATTGCACGTCCAAGGACAATGAAAACTAGTTCGCTGAGATGTTGGGAGGCCCGTGAAACATTTTGTTCTTAGACTCAGACTTCTCCGAAGTCTTTAATTTCTCAGGATAGAGGGCAAAGGTATTACCATGGGAGATGCACAAGGTTTCAAGAAAACCTAGATTTACTATATTTATAATGTGATAATTACAAGCACAAAAAAACAACACACAGGTCACATCCTGTTGAAACGTGCAATCCTTCAGGCCAGTGTTGCAGTGATGGGCAAATAATAAGCATGGGCAGGAACATATGGATTTTATTTTTAGATGAGATAAGGAATTGTCTTCCTTAAAAATGGAGCTTAAAATAAGATCCGAAAGCGTAGTACAAAACAAAGTGCACCACCTTGGAAGCAAAAATGTCTGTTACTGAGGTGACCGCCAACAACAACTGCTGTGTTTTCCAATTGTCCAGATCAGGTGAAGGCGAGTCTGAATTTCCATACTAGAATAACAATTCTGGATGATTTGGGACACCTTCTCCAAAGCCAAATAGTTGCTTATTTGCCCAAGTCAAAAGAGCTAAGAACAAGGTTAAAAATAAAGGTTTTAAAAGGGTGTTTTCACAGTGATGCCATAGAAGAACCAGATTTGGTTCCTTAAAGAACCTTTCAGTGAAACTTCTTAAAATAACCATTTTATTATATTTTTTTTTTTAGTGTGAATAACATTTTAATAATCAAATTACCTTTTTCCACTATAAAGAACCTTTTGTGGAATGAAAAGGTTACATGGACGATAAAGGTTCTTTGTGGAACCATTGATGCCAATAAAGAAACTTTATTTTAAGAGTGTTTATGGATTTTTTCCACATCCATTTTAGCATCGACCAAGTTAAAATTATATGATCAGGATGGTCTTTGTGGATATTTTATGTTTTGGTTACCTGGTGGAGGGACAGAAAACTTCATTAAAAACATCTTCAATTGTGTTTCGAAGATTAACCGAAGTCTTGTGGGTTTGGAGTGACATTGAGATTCAGTTAATTATGTATTTTCATTTTTGGATGAACTGTCACTTTATTAAGTTGTATTCACAATTTATGCATCAATCCTGTTACCATCATAAAACCCTCTTAAAATAAATAATCAGGAAGTGAAAAGTAAGACAAGTAAAGGTCTTCTCTTAGTTCATGCATTAACTAATGTCAACAAATGAGACCTTATTGCAAAGTGTTACCGGTATCCTTCTTAATATTATATAACCATCTTTATATAACCAAGTTTCCAGTTAATCTTTTGAATGGCATCCATCAATATTTCATGTGCATTTATTTATTTGCCAAGTACCCATGAATTAATTATTTATTTATAATATAAAATCACCATAAAACACTAGAGGTGCATAAGAGACCACAGTGCCATATTATGGTCTGTTCTTTATGTAAGTTATTTTCTGTAAAATGTCAGTGTTTCATTCATTAGCAAGGCACTTTAAAATTGAATGCTTTTATTATCTAATTATCTGATTTTGAACAGCAGGTAAGCGCTGATCTGTCTGGAACTGAACAATTACATAAAACACCTATCAACTAAACCCATTTAATACGTAAAGAAATGCTTGAATAAAACAACTTCAGTGTCTCTTGCCTTTTGTCTTTTGTTCTCTGCTGCTCAGCGCTGAACCAGAATAACTGCATATATATCATCACAATAAACCTCTCTAAACCACTGCAGCTTCCTTGAGCGGATGAAAGTTTGAAGAAACGTTTCTCTGTTGTTGCCATTCTGGTACAGTCTGGAATTAAAGTATATTTCCATATGCACACTGGAAGGAAGAGGCCATTTTCACTCAAGTACTCTTTGTGTGTACTTCCTTTCAGAGTTTATATACATTACCAATCCCAAAATCAACACATTTTACATTTCTAAATCCTTGCAAATTTTCAAGTGCAGAAATTACTACATTCTGAAAATTCCGTTTTATAGCTTTAAGCATAATTTAATTTAAAAATGCTTAATTAAATTACACTACACAGGAACTGACAGCAGAGACCATGAACAATAAGAAGCCTGATGAACGTGGGTTAATTGGGGGCAGGAAGTGTGGTGATATCCAAACATCCCTTTCTGCTACTGGACAGCAAAGAGGTCAGAGATAAACGTCACTAAAGGCCGTGCACGGGGTCACTTTATGTGCATTTATCACAACCATCAACCTTTTATTGTGGGACAATGTGACTCTTTTGCCCCTAAAATCTGTTTAACCATTTTAAGTAATACATTATATTCCCATAAATAAGGAAACATGATTTGATGCATTGTTTTGTTCACTCAATTATGACTAACTTTCCCAAATGAATAAAAATTATAGTGTGGACAAAAGAACAAACAGCAGTTGAAAAAAGTTGAAGAAACAAACAATAAGGTCTAGGGGGCTGCAAAAGATTCTATAGGATCCACTGAAAAAAAATTATTTGTTTTGCTGTCAAAGCTAACACAATCAAAGTTTGGGTGTTTTTAAATGAAATATCTTATTCTTACCAAGGCTGCATTTATTTGATCACAAATACAGTAAAAATTGTGAAAAAATTATTACAATTTAAAATAACTGTTTAATAAATGTGAAAATATTGTAAAATGTAATTTATTCCTGTGATCAAAGCTGTATTTTCAGCATCATTCCTCCAGTCTTCAGTGTCACATGATTTAGAAATCATTCTAATATGATGATTTGCTGCTCAACAAACTTTTCTTTCTTATTTCTTATTAATTTAACCAGCTTTAGTCTTTCATAACTACCAACAATTCATTTAGTTTTAGAATTCTAACCCTTTAAATGCCAGTTTGTTTACATAATCCCACTATTGTTGTTTGTTTTATGAAAGAAAATTCCATATACTAAATACGAAGCAGAATTTATTTATTTATTTTTAAATGAATTTATCATTATTCCATTCTTGTCTTGGATATGATTCAGAAAAAATATACATTTTGACGCTTTATTATTTTTTGCAATTTTACATTAGAAAAATATCAATTCAATTGGCCTTTTGTGTGTAAGAAACAGAAAAAAGTGAGTACTTTCTATAGAACAAAAAGTACAAATTTTGAAGCCCTGCCAGCAGAATCAAAGCCTATTAAAAACAAATGCATGATTTTATGCCAAAATTGCACTAGGATTAAAAATTGCACTTTTAATGGAGACATCTTTGTCCTGAATGTCTTGAGTGTAACTTTTGTTTGTACTTAGTGTAAAACTAATTTATGAAAAGGAAAAGTCCATAAGGATGCACAAGGGATAAATAGCAAAGGGATCTCATTTTATAATAATTTGCACAGAACATATACAAATTCACAGAGCTTTGGCACACTTTTAAAGTGTGTCAATGGAGGGGAAACACTATTTTTCATGACCTCTATTAGAGACTTTACAACCCGTCTGTAACTCTCAGAGGAAGGAGATGGTCTATGACAGACTTGTTCCTTGACGCACAATGAAATCCCTCAGTTTTCCAAAGGAATAGACTCTAATGTAAATATAACACCAAAACATCTGAATAAAATTGGACAAATGATGGCATGTGCATTAATTGTACATGATGCATTTTTAAGCACTACAACAACATCTCTCAAAGAGACTTGCGATGGTCTTGATTCCTTCTTTCAACATCTGCTGTGGTTTCTCTGAGGTCAATACTAACAGGAAGGTCTTGCAAACCATTCTGGAAATGAATCAGTGACAGGGATCCATGTGAAGAGACGTATACCGTCATTTAAGATTCCTCACGAAGTCAAAGAATGCTTCTACATGTGCCAAGCACTATAATTGACAACACACACAAAAACAACAACTTAGTCATAATTACACAGAAAGTGAGGAATAGTCTCACTAAAGCTTGAAAAATGTGTATTGACGTCTTTCCACGGATAGATACCTTCTGATGTTCATTTATGTTTATTTAATGATTTAACTAGTAAAGAGGAAGAGATGACCAGTCAACATGCTGCTTTAACTGGGGGCGCTACAAGTGATTTCACACAACACATTAAAGAGCAACAAAATCATATTTATTGTTTGAATTTCTTAAAAAAAATTAGAATGCCAAGAATATAAGAAAATTCATCTTTTCATCACAGGAATAAATTCCTTTTTTCAATATATTCAAGTAGTAAACCGCTATTTTGAACTGAAATAATATTTTACAATATTATTATGTTTTTTGATCAAATAAATGCATATAATAATATTTTATGAAGGTACTTTTCCACAGCTTGATATGATTTTTTAGGGTCTTAATGAAAAGCCTGTAACATAGTTTGTTTAAAATGTTTACATTAAAACACACCTTTTTTACCCTGTCATAAACAGCTATTTTCTGAGCAAGTCATTTTGTAGCATTTCCCTTTAAATGTTAATGAGCTCTGCTGACCCCGCCCCTCTCTTCCAGCAGCTCTCTGAGGGCGTTTACTATAATTTTTATTAATTTAGCCGCATTCATCTGAAATGTGCCATTTAGCACATTATTAGGAAAGGGATTTGCAAAGATTCATAAAAAAAACCTTATACTCCTTATACTGTAGGTGAAGCTGGGTGATGAATGATTCACTTGAAGATGGACACATTTAGGTACATCAGGGGTGCATTCCCTTCAGAAACTAATGTAATCCACTGTGTCTTCAGCAGCTCAGATGTCAGGAGTAAATGACGACTGCTATGTTCATTATTACATCCAAAAACAGAACACCTCAATGCTTAGGAGTCATTCTTGTCTACATCTGCTCCAGTGTTGAAACAATGATGGACTGATGACAGTCACTCAGGGCGGAGCTAAGGTAAGACGTCAGAGTCCAGTCTGTGCTGAAACGCTACTGTCAATCAAACTATCGTGGGAGGGGCCTGTCAGTGTGACGTCACAAAGACAGGCATCTGAGCTGGATAAGATTTTAGTAGATTAAGAAAAAACAACACTGGGTGGATTTTTATCATTATACACACTGTCAACACACATTTCAGTTCAAACAACTTTTAAAAGTACATGTAGCATGCAATGTCCCCTTTAAAAAAACATTAATTCAAAGACCAAACTTTTGAACTGCAGTGTAAATTTTAGACAATTTTCCCAATTATTGTATAATATTTCTAATCCTTTTCTGTGTCATAACTTTTCGTTGTTATGTTTTTTCCCCAAAATTTTGAGGCCTTCTTTTTTTTCAGAACTACAATTTTTTAGAAAATCCTTGGTGTCTTTACCCAAACCAATAGCTGATATCACACTGGGTCCCCCTGAGGCTTGTGTTGGCTTGGCGCACACCCTAGTCAGGATGTCCTGTCTCCTGCTCTCTGCTCCTCACTCACTCAAGCAATCACCCTTATAAACAAACAATAGATGGACACCATCCCTGACAGAGAGACTACACTGCCCAATCTAGCAGTAAATTCTGCAATTATTTAATAGACCTTATATTAAAAACACAATAACCTCTTATGTGAACACACTTATGACAAGTGTTCTATTGGCCTCCACAGTAAATCACATCAACAGTCTATTCTGCCTCACACTACAAGGAAAACAGCTTTTGCTATTACCGATGTGTTTAGTTAGAGGTGCTACAAAATGAGGAGAGGAATGAGAAAACTGGTCCTTACAGCTAGTGTAATATATGTGTTTTTCAGGGAGTTTCTCCAAGTCTTGGGGCTGGATCACTGCCATGTTCGATAAAGAGAGCAGAGGAGAACTGAAACGAGTGACCATGTAGAGACAGAAATGACATGTTGTTGTGTAAATAAGATAACATAGGGCTATTTAGTTTGTTTAATAAAAAAAAAAAAAACAAGGTGTTGTATAAGAGAGATAACCTTAAATGACTTCTGTTGTGATCTTGTGCTATACAGGTAAAATTAAATTAACTTGACCTTCAAGGATGGGTGCCCCCTAATATAATGACAGGGGAAACACTGCTGTTCTAGTTTATATATATATATATATATATATATATATATATATATATATATATTATTTTTATTTTTTTATTTTTTTAATGAATAAAAATGTCTTGTCTGTCGGCCCATTGTCAGTGTCTGCTGTGCTTTGCGATGTATTTTTCACTGTGTGAGAACATGTGTTGAATGAGGCATGACTTGTGTGTGTATATATATGTATATATATATACATAGAAAGATTTCTATTTCAAATACATGCAATTCTTTTGAAGTTTATTAAAAATCCTGAAAAATGCATGATGGCTTCAACAAAAAAAATGAAGCAGACTGGAGTAATGATGCTGAAAATTCAGCTTTGCATCACAGGAACAAATTACTTTTTACAATACATTCAAGTAGTAAAGCGCTATTTTAAATTAAAACAATATTTGACCTCAATATGCACATTTGCCGCTAAAGTAACATGACTTTTCTTTTCTTTGGATAAATAGAAAAGTTCCAAAGAACAGCATTTATTTGAAACTTAATTTTTTTGTGTGTGTGTGTCAAGAATAATCTAGCACACTATAATGGACGGTTCTCCTGAAGCAATCCTAAGTGTTCTGCTTTTTACTTTTTTGTTTGTGTCACTGATTGGCATCCAGTAGGAAACAATCAAACATGTACACCGCTCAAGCTTGTGTTTATAGAAAAACAATGGAAAAGTAGCGCACTGGAATGGAAAAACGAGTTCAGTGTGAAAAGCCCCTAACAATTTCCACATTCTGCATGTCTATAGCATCTGTCTGGAATTTCCTGCCTGCTTTAGTGATAAACATGTTAAAGTAATTTAGGTTGCTGCTGCAATATTTTTGTAACACATAAGCAGCAACTGGAAAACAATGTTAATATGTTGGTCAGATGATACAGGATCATAAAAACGTTCTAAAAACATGAGATATTCCTGAACAATCCTTTACTTACGTTTATTTTAGCCGAACACTCCAGTCTTGGCAAATGTGGCCCTGGTCTTCTGTCATTTGTCTGAGAGCCTGTCGCCTCTGTGCTTCTGTCTCTGCATGGATCAGGTCACTGAGACTTTAAAATACAACGACTCTACAACTCTTCACATCACCAAATTGAATTTACATTCTATAATATTGTCAGATAAAGCCTATAAGTTAATGAAACACTCCTTCACATGAAAGGAGAAATGATATTCAAGATATTCCCAAGCACAAAACATATGCTGCCATCTAGTGTTAAAATTCTGATTCAATAACTGGCTGTTTGCAAAATAAATTTTTCATGATAAAATGAACATAAAGGATTTTAGAAGACATATCTCAGAACAATTTGGGACAATAACGGTTGATCACACACACCAAGTGCTTGTAAGACTCCACTGAAAGATTGAAATGTTTCAAACCAGAAAATGATTCTTAATTTTATATACTTCTATTCATCAAGGAAGACAATGTTAAATTGAAATGCCAAAAGTGACAATAACAGCATTTATAGTATAATGTTGGCAAAGATGTCTATTTAAAATAAATAGTTTTTTTTTCAAGTGTCAGTTTCCACAAGAAAAATATGAAGCATCTCAACTGTCTTCAACATTGAATTTTTTCTTGAACATAAAATCAGCATCACGTGACACTAAAGTAATTTCTGAAAATCCAGCTTTGCTACCACAGGAATAAATCAAATTTAAAATCTATTAAAAATCTATTTTACGAAGCTACTATAATAATTTTTGTGCACAAAGAAAACTAAAATAATGACTTTATTCAATATACCTCTCACGAAACGACATTGAGGGTGAGTCATTAATGACAGAATTTTCATGTTTGGGTGACCTAAACCTTTCATATTTATTTGACACCTGATAAAGATGTTGCAAATTCATAATGCATAAATATTACAACATTAATGACACATCTGACCTTATACTAGGTATGACAGAAGCACTTCTTCTCCAATAACAAATAAAGTGCATGTTAATAACCTGATATACAGGATCAATGTCAATGTCAATGTCACCTTTATTTATATAGCGCTTTAAACAAAATACATTGCGTCAAAGTAACTGAACAACATTCATTAGGAAAACAGTGTCAATAATGCAAAAATGATAGTTAAAGGCAGTTCATCATTGGATTCAGTTATGTCATCTCTGTTCAGTTAAATAGTGTCTGTGCATTTATTTGCAATCAAGTCAACGATATCGCTGTAGATGAAGTGTCCCCAACTAAGCAAGCCAGAGGCGACAGCGGCAAGGAACCGAAACTCCATCGGTGACAGAATGGAGAAAAAACCTTGGGAGAAACCAGGCACAGTTGGGGGCCAGTTCTCCTCTGACCAGACGAAACCAGTAGTTCAATTCCAGGCTGCAGCAAAGTCAGATTGTGCAGAAGAATCAATGTGTCAATAGATCGGCGGAATCATTATTTACACCGCTGTCATAAACATAGACAGTAAAATAAACGAGCGCTCCACGTGCGGTTTGTTGTTGTCGATTCCGTTAAAATGAGTTTCATTGGTCCGCGTCGATACACGTAGGAGCAACGAAGCTTGTTATTCGCCAGCTTAACTGTCAATCAAATAAAAGTCTTTCCCCTTGTGCGCCCTACAGTTCTGTCCGTGTGGCACTAGTGATGTGAACCGTGCTAGTCTATTCAACTACTCAGATTTTAAGACTTATCTGTTTTTGTGTTTTATTTAAACGATCATGATCTTATTTTAGTTAGTGTCATTAATGTCGTGGAGTATGACATATTATACTTTAAAAAATTAAATTTCAGAATAAACATATTATTATTCAAGTAATAGTTCAATCAAAAATTGTTTTTCAATGAATAGCCTAAATGAAAATTGAAAATGTGCTATTTATTTCATGCAACATTTTCTAATTCCTGTCTAATTGCTATAGGCCTACAGTGCGTGTAGTTTTTTAAGATATATTAGTAGAGACTGCATGATATTTGTACCCTTTAAAGTACATAGCAGAACTATTTAAATCAACTGCAACTTTATTTATGATATTGAACATGTTTAGGATAATATGCATAGATTCCCTAAAGACACCTAAAGTGGATGAGTAAGCAGGAACGATTATTGCTTGGTTTACTGTTAGCTGATGTGATTGCTTGTAAAAGCAATAGGGCAAGACTACTGTATGTCTGAAATCCTTGGTTAAGCATGTAATTATCAATTTACACTATATTTCATCACAATGCAGAGTATTTATCATTTTAGTAAAATCAGATTGAGTTGTGGTGATGAAACCATTTGAAAATGTGTTGTGACATTTAACAGATAATATATGGCTTTATATAAATATATATATACAGGGACGGACTGGCCATCTGTGTGATCTGGAGAATCACAGAACGGCCGGTACTCCAGGACGGCCGGCGGGTCTGCACACCACCCGCCAAGCATGCAGTCATCACCGTTTTTTCCCCCCACTAATCTGTTTTACACTCCAGTACTGTAGGTGGCAGCAATGCGCCTTTAAGTTGGATGCCGCTGCACTGGCCGTGGCCGCCAAGTAAGGAGAAGAAGAAGTGGAAGAGTAGGAAGAAACCAACAGCAAAGACTTTAACGTTAGATAGAAGAAGCATAGAAACAAACAAACAAAATGCATAACGCGACCGTGTGTAAAAAACGGAAAGAAAAGGGTGCGGCTGAGAAGGCGAGAGATAAAAAATGCGGAATTTAGATACTGAAGCCGCTAAATGTCCCAAACTAACTGAAATATATAGCAATATTTTCCAGCAGCAGCACCTATATATAATATAATATTAGCAGCAGTGAAGAAGTGAGCCACAACTATGCAGCAACATGCCATCAGTGATGATGAGGGACAGAAAGATGAGCTGGTTCCACAGGCAGATCCAGATCCAAGTATGGAACATGAGAGGAGAAAGAGAGTTACTTGCTAGGGATGATGTTAGGAAGTGATATTCAGGTTGCTACATTTTTAATGATTACAGTAGTTAAAACAGCTAAACTTCAACATTTTAGCTGTAAAATGTAACATGCAGTAGCTAATATTAAGAAATATGTTGTGCTTTTAAAAAATTTGTGTTTTTAAAAATGTTGGTAACATTACAATACTTACAAACTTTGAAGATTTTGAATACAGATGTTACATTTGTAATGGTGTATTTTCATTTAGATGTGTTATTATTATCTGTGCAGTAAGATTAATTACTGCATAAATTAAGATTATTAAGTAATAAATTCATTTTAAGACAGCATGAAATAGATTGTATAATATGCTGTTATAACAACATATTATATAAACTATTCCATGCTATCTTGGAATAAAACCTGTTTTTTTTTTTAAATCCATTCCATCGTTTGTTTATTCAGGTTGAGCTTAGACAGAGAAAGACACGCACTCCAGCTCAACATCTAGTCAACATCAGTGCTATTGCTATAATTTGGATGGTATAGTATCATGAGCCACAATTGAAGACTTGTGACACTCATGCCAGGCGTTATTGTTGTTGTTGTCGAGTTTACGCGCGCCGATTGCTTTGGGTGGGGCCGGGCCTAGTCAAAGTCCAGGGCCGTTTTTAGTCCCAGTCCGTCCCTGTATATATATATATATATACAATTTAAATGCAGAACTGTATGTATTTCTGGTTAATTTTAATATAAATCGCAAATCTTATTTTAGACTGTATATAATTATTTTCGTCTGTATATGTAGATTATGGAGAAAATCACCCTGTTATATGCCTTAAATTATGCTCTTTTGTTCAGAGAGAGATAATAAATCAGCTTCATAGGTAAGCCCATCTGAAATATTCAGCTGGTAAGATATTTATTGCATTAATTAATAAATAATACCCGCTTCATCCTTTCGGACAGACTGTGTCTTATTTTAGTCCCACAGAAATACAGAGGGAGAAATATATTCACAAATGCTCTCCTACATGCAAGGATTGAGTTAGTAACCAATGATACAATTTAGAGCCATTTTACTGTAAATTAAGGGTAGTTGGATACTTCGGTTGACATACTGAGAATATTTTAAACAGCATTTTTTAAATTAACTCATATTAAGTTCAAGAGTTTAAGAGTTAATAATACAATTATTAACAAATATATAAATTGAAGCCAAAAAAACTTTAACAAAAAGACTATGCCTTTATACAAATGGTTCCATTTAAGACACAACTTTCACTCAAAAATTATTATAAATTTCACCTAATTATAAAGAAAAGGCAGGGTGATACTGATAAGACTTTTCTTACAAACGTAGGCTACTCCAATAATGTTTAGGTCAATCTTGTTATTAACATTATGAAAAATAAACCTGAATAAGCCTTGAATTTGCAAGTCTAGCAAAGTCAACTTTAAAACTGTATTCTAATCATCTTATTTTATAAATTACTTTTTAAAATATTTATTTGGCACCTGATGAAGATGCTCTTAAATCGTAATGGGTAGCATAGAGAGCCTAAATTAATATTAAAATCTATCCGTAATACTAGAAGGACTTAAGTTGCCTTTTTTAGGCATCATAGGTCCCTAATATATATATATATATATATATATATATATATATATATATATATATATATATATATATATATATATATATATATATATATATATATAATTTAGGCTACTGTGAACTTTTTGGGGAAATGAAGTTAAAGGGTAAAATAATGCGATAATGTATTGCATATCATAGCATGCATGTAAGCAAATCTCTGTAAAACCTTAAGTCCAAATGAATTCGAGTTTTTCCATTCTAAACGCTTAGGCTTGATTTCTAATGTACAGATCAATAGGCTTCATTGATATACACTCATGCTGAGGTCAGCCAGCTAATGAACGTCGCCAGTGAGAGTGTGTCAGTGTGAGTGGACTAAATCTGGATCTGAGTGTTTGAAAGCAAAGGAAGACAGAGAGAGATATCTTCTCCCCTTCTTTGTCCCTCCTCCACCAAAGTAGACTGCTCCTCCTCGCGCCGCAGTCGGTCTCTCCTCGCATCCCGCCGCAAACAGGATGACTCACAACAACCTTCACTTCACCCTCACCTTCATTTAACCCAGCCAGTGTGTATCCACACACACTGCGCCCCATTTCTGCATCCATTCCCCGCTGAAACGACAGCAGCATGATGCCCGACACGGCGGCCGCTGCTGCATCATCGACAAACAGCAGCAGCGACAGCGAGAGCTCGCGCCACAGACACCGAGCGCAGGGAGACGCAGAGCGGCCAGAGCAACAGCAGCACAGCGCTGCCCCTCAGCCCACATCAGCGGGCGTTTTGGGTGAGTCAAATACGCACGGGACAGGTGCATGTGACGAGGGCATAAGAGACAGACGGCATATCCTTCGAGAAGCATGAACAATGCGGCGCTTTGTTATGCTGTCTGCTACGTATGTCCATTATGCATGCATTAAACTCTTCCTACTGATGTATTTGTGGCCTATAGAAGGTCATGCGGCAGCATCACTTCAAATGTCTACGTAATATGGGCCGTGCGCTACTTTTTTGCGCTCGATTAGTCCTTTTTCACAGGCCTTTGGGCAGGTTCAAGATGTCTGAGGCGATATTATTGCTGAAATCATCTCATGTTTTGGAGTTTGTTGATGCTTGAATGGCCTTCCTTTTGTGGCTTGTTGCGAAGCGTTATACAACAATTAACCTGGTCCTTGAATCTGATTGGATAAAACGCTGTTCCAAGAGTGCTGATATTTAGTCCAACAGCATTGAGATGTTTATGCACATTTTTTGTTTCTATCGGACTGAATGCATTCCGATTTTTGAATTTGTGTGTAGTGTTTACATGAAAACTATGAAAATGACACATGCTTCAAATCTGATTTTTTTTTACATGTGCACTGCACAAATATAGAGATTCCCACTGTTTGCACATAATAACCACTCTCCTACACTGCTTCTTTATTTGTTTTAAACAGCAGAATTAATATTTATCCATTACAATGGGCTGTGCTGTCATACGTAATTTCCACGTCATTGCACATGCACAGTCAATTCAGTGTTCGGTTTTTAATCCGATTAAGCATTTACATGCACTCTCAATCGCACTAGAAAAGGAATAAACCACCCATTTCAATCCGGTCTAAATTTAGTTAACATCAAGCTCAATCAGATCGTGTTTACACGAAGGCTTTTCAATCTGATTTAGCCATCAGTAAGATTACAAACGGATTATTTGGTTGCATGTTAACATAGCCACTCTGACAATTTTTTTTTTTTAAGTAAAAGCATTAGTGTTTTCCAAGGGCACAATTCTCGGGGCAACACAAAACGACTAATAAAATGCTGTACTGTGCATGCAAGGCCAGTAGTGGGCGTTGTCATTTTGTACAACGCTAAAAGAGGAAGTAAGCCGTGTTCTGTATTATGTGACTTTCCTACATTTTACAATCGATTCAATTAACACTTGTCACTCAAACCAAACAGGATTTTTTTCAAAGTGACAACCCAAATAAGCAAAGTAAATGGTCTCGCATTTGTAGGTTGCATTGATACCTAGTGGTGGATGCAAGTAAAACAGTACCTCATTTTTTTTCTTCTCACCTGAAATTCATTCAATAAACATGTTTTTGACAAAGATTTCAATTGTGGTCTATATAGCCTGCATCAAAATGAGGTTTGCAATGATGCGCCCGAAGGCACGTGTTGAAGACCCAATCAGTGACGTCACGATATGCTAATTTGTTTCAATTCATACCTACGTAATCACCATCACCAAAATTTTACTTTTTTTTTTACATTGAAACTTGGAAAAAATAAATATGGACCTACCTACTGACCCTTTTTTTAAAAAAAATTACTGTTTACTGCAAACCAAAATATTTTTAAGGATGGCCCTGTGGAAGAGTAATTGGCTTGTGAAGTGGATTTGCTTAGTGTAGAGTTAACTAAGATATTGTGAGCATTGTAATGTGGTTCAGAAATTTGTACTATCTTCACACTGTGGAAATACAAATGAAAAATAGAACACAAAGAGCGCAGCATTGAAAAGGGGCGGAGCTACAAAAGGTCTATAGACCAAACATTTAATACGCATGCACATAGATGTCAGTTTTCACAAATTCACATTTGAGATGGTATCCTTCTATAAAAACTTGCACTTTGAAACCAGTTTTCAGAAGTTTGCATTTTTCAGGCCCCCAAAACGAATGAAACGAACTGCCAAAATTCAAACAAATATTCATTTTCATTTGATAAGGGTATTGTGTAAAAAACAATGCTATAACATTAATTGACAACTATGAAGTCTCAGTTATTTAGTTGATTTTTCTAACAACCCCTCCTTTTCAGTTTTACTAATAAATAATAATTGTAAAGGCACTGATATACATCAAGTGAAATGACGACTGAATTGGCGTGACGTCATTTCAAACAAAATCCATCTCTGAAACCAATCAATATAAGGCCATCTTGCTAAAGATGTCTGGTTCCCTTGGTATGAAGAGAATAGTTTGGTTTGTGATGATTTATATGTTGGATTTGTTGCTTTTGGTATCTCCTTGGCTGTCTTTCAGGGTTATGCAGTGGGTTTAGACATCAGTAGTGGAGCAGATAGAGCTCAATAACCATTAGCACTCACATGATGTCATTGCCTCACTTGTTATTTCATAAGCTAAATGAAAGGCCAAGCAATCTGATGATGGAAGGCAGTTTCAGAAACTAGTTCTGGTATCAAAAATTGTGTTTATTAGAGATCTGCTGTAGTAAACCGGTGCAGATATCACACCTGAGCACTGTTGTAAAACGTTAGATGGATGTTAAAGCACTGACATAGTTTTAGTTGGAGCCTGGAGGCAGTGACTATGAAGAGGTCATGCGTTGTGAAGTTACAAAACCATGTTACATTGGGATTTATGAGTCTGAAGAACACACTCTCTGGAAAATAAAGTACAAAAGCTACACCTAAAGGGTGGATAAATTAAACTTAAAGCTATCAGTACCTAAATATTAAAAATTTACACCTTTTAAAAGGTGCTGCTGCAACAGTGACAGCTTTTGTACCTTTTTGATTTTCTGAGAGTGTGGCAAAACACGTTCGAGTTATTGTTTTTTTTTTGTTTTGTTTTTTTACACTTGCTTGTATACTGCATTATGCATTTGGCAAACCGAAGCCGGTATGTTTTGAGATGATTTGCTTCCCTGCTGTACAAGTCTCTGTGAAAGTTTACAGCTGACTTTAACAGCTAATGATCTCCTGTTTCAGCTCCAGTGTTTCCAAATGCTTACATTTCGAGTCAACTCTCAAGAAGACTCACTCAAGATGAGGTTTCGCTCCTTCAACATCTCATAGCATCTGTTGTTATGGCTAGGTTCCTCACATTCATAAACAAATACAGTATTCTCCAGAATATGTATAAAACAGAGCATGAAAGGCTGAATGTTCTGCTTTTTTCTATTTTGAATAAATGCTGTTCTATTCATCAAAGAGTCCTTAATACTAGTAATAGGCAGCAAATCAGAATGATTTCTGAAGGATCATGTAACACTGAAGACTGAAAATTGGAACTTTAGAGCTATTAGAACCACATCCAGTCTGAATGGATATAAAATAGCACAAATGTGTTTAATATCTGTTAAAATAATCAGCTTGTTGTGCCCTATGAAATGACAAAGCATGTATTCAGTCATTCATAACTTATGCTTTCCTTCACAGCGCCCCATTTATACAGTATCTGCTTCACTGGAATTGGTGTATGGAAACAGTACACATATTTCTCATTTGCAAATCAAATATTAGTTTTTTAATATACTGTGTCAACATTTATTTGAATAAATCACTTTTTGTGCTATTGTTGTCCACCACAGTGTTACTCCAAACCTGCCCATGTATTCAATTCTTCACTGGCTTTGTTCTTATGCTTTAGTAATTACCAGAGTTTTTGGCCCATCAGTAGCAGTATGATATATTGCTATTTTGCAGTGCTTTCCTTTTCAGCACCTTTTTATTTAGAAATAAACGTTTGGAGCACTTTACAGTATCTGTCCTGATGGTAAATCACTGCTGTGTTGAAAAAGTATCTAAAATTAAAGAGGATTTGCCTTTGCTTGAGTACTTTTTATGCTGAAGCCTCCATTAAGACGTTCACAGATTTCATTGCTGGAGATGTGTTGCATTATGACAGTATGGCATCATTCATGCATTCGGCTTTACACGCTGGGTATAAATAAAGCTTAGAGAGTTCTGGGAAACCAAGCCAGCGAGCGCTGTCTGACGATTGGCCAGATTGCGTGTGTCTACTAGTCACTAGTACTAGTCACTAGTAGACACACGCAATCTGGCCAATCGTCAGCCAGCGCTCGCTGGCTTGGTTTCCCAGAACTCTCTAAGCTTTATTTATACCCAGCGTGTAAAGTACTAGTACTAGTGATTTAACTCTTAACACATGTCACTAGTACTAGTGACATGTGTTAAGAGTTTGATGATGATGCTTGATGATGAAGCCATCTGTTCTGACTTAAATAAATAACAATTCACTTAAAGTTACTATAAATTCAGACAGCTGTGGTTTGCTAGAAACTCATGTTTTTTCAGGATTTATTAATATATTTTATAAAATATGTTAACATTGGTTATTTGTGTTTTATACAGTAACAATGAAATCTCTTTGTGGATAGTTCACCCTAAATTAAAAATGTTTTCCTCACCCTCATGTTATCCTCCAAACTGTGCTAATTTTCTTCTGTTGACCATCAAATAAGATATTTAGAGTTTCTTTAGAGTCCGTAGACTTCCATTATATGGACAAAAGACAGAGACATTTCTCCGGATATCTTCCTTCATGTTCCATTCAAGAAAGAAAGTCACACAGGTTTCAAAGCTCATGACTGTGAGTCAATAATGACTGAATTTTCACTTTTGGTTGATCTATTCCTTAGTAAACAGAAGCTACATTATAACTCATTAAACAATGTCAAATTAATATAGCAATAAAAAACTAAATACTATCTGGGTAACACAAATAATACAATAATGCAAAAAATGAACACCCTGATGCACAAACTATTTATGAAATCAAAAACAGTTGTGATGCATCATGCAAGGAATTTAGGAACATCACAGTAAAATTATTTACTGAATTTTTTTTTAAATGATAGTAATAGTTTTCTTTATTCTTCACATAAGGCTCTTGTTGCAGATATCAAGTGCATATATTTGTGCTTTGGTGATATTTGGCAATATTTTCTGACAATGTGATTATTTTTTTAAGTGCTGGATAGTGACCTGAGATTGTGTTAGATTTGTAGACTGTGCCCCACTTTCTGAAGGTCATGCATCAGTGAGCAGCTGAACATTTAGAGAGCAGTCACTGCCAAAAACACTACGCCACTGACCACAGCTCCTTCACTTGGGCTTTAATGCATTCGTGTCTGAACTCTAAAGATATAACAAAAATGTTCCAACCACTAGGAAAGAAATTCTGTGAGATGTGCCTCCAGCAAAAATATGCTTTCCCGCCTGGCATTGGTCAAACAAATGGAAATGCAACGATGCAGTGCCAAGCAGGACAATGAAGCATGAAAGAAACTAAGATAAAATATGCATTTGCTCAAATGTAACAAAGAAAAACACAAAAAGAACTCCAATTCATATCTCAGTTATTAAAGAAAAGCATCTCAAGGAATAACAGCAATAACATTTTCTTCAGAGAAAAAAAATCACGGTTTTGAATGAGAATCATGCTATTATCATGGATTTTAAGGTACAAAAGTGAATATGTAATCATTGAATATACAGAGAGAGAGAGAGATTCAAACTATTTTTAAATTTTCTTGAAAGAAGCATCTTCTGCATTTATTTGATACAAACTAGTAATTTGATAAATATTATTATAACTTATAGTATTTTAAGATATTTTATAATGTAATTTATTCCTGTGGTGTGAAATCTGTATTTCCAGCATCATTCCTCCAGTCTTCAGTGTCACATGATCCTTCAGAAATCATTCTGATATGATGATTTTGCTGCTCAAGAAAAACTTCTATGGAAGCATATGGGTAGCAATATTCAATTTGGGATGTAATATGCAAAATGACAATGCAATATGTAAAATGACAATGCATTTCTGTATTTACATTTACATTTTCCAATACATTTGTGCAACGTTTGGTGCAAAATGAAAATGAAAATGCAATTACATAATTTTCATTTGCCATTTCATACACCAGTTTTAATATGTAAAATGAATACTAATTGTAATGCTTTATAAGTTGCAAAATGAAAATGTATTACAGAAATGATTAGATATGTATAACATGTTCAAGCAAAAACTGTGGCAAAATGATCATTTAGATGCTATTTTTCTTAAATGCATTAACACTCACAGTCAAGACACTTACGATTGCATTTTCATTCAGTGTCCCGCAATGAATGTAGCAAAATTCAATGCGCACATTGAAAATGCATTCCGAGCCGATCACGTGTCTGCCCCCTCCCGCCATGTCAATCAATGCGTGAACAAGGCGGGGCTTGCAGAAGGTCAAGAGACTCAAATCTCAAGAAGAGGATTCAAGTGAGAGAACATGGACAAGACCGTTGAATTTCATTCGCACTTGTGGGCGGCGCTGAAACGCTGCTTTCATCTGATTGGTCGAATCGCTCCAGCTTCAGCTCGGTCTTTTTATTCTTTCAGGCAGAATAAGAGTCAGTGCAGGTGAAGCACTGTAATGTCTGAAACTACACTCACTGTTAATTAGCATAATATTTGAATCAGATGTAGCTGGGCACATAATTCGTGCTGCTGAAGCCTGCAAATTATTTCTAGGTTGTAGTATTGTGAATATTGTCCCACTGATAAATACAGTGCAAATAGTTCTGTCTCTTTGGATAAAAGTGAAGTGGAAATAAAAATCAATAATAGACTGAACAGTTCCATGTCTGTAACATTTACCACTCTCATCTTTTAAGTCATAAGGCACTAGGTATGTGTGTGTGAAATTAATAAATAATTGTAAAAATTAATATAGTTACATTTCTAAATAAAAATATTAAAATTAGCTCTGTGCTGCTCAGTGCTCCTGTAGCCTACCCCAGAGCGCCCTCTCGCGGCTGTAGACGGTAATGTTTTCTCTTGGTTCTGAATAAATGCGACTTATAGTCCAGTGCGACTTATATATGTTTTTTTCCTCGTAATGACATATTTTTGGACTGATGCAACATATACCGAAAAATATGGGTAACATTATTATTATTATTTATTATAAGAGTAATTGACACAGACTAGAACTTTAATGTTTCACCAAATTCAGCTCAGATCTTCAGACTCGTCTGACTCATGTTGCTGTATAACTGGCCAGACTTACCTTCCCAAAAAATCCCATTTAATTTTATTTCATAAATTTAACTATATTTATTTCCACTTCACTGTTATCCAAGGAGACAGAACTATTTGCACTGTTTTTATCAGTGGGACAATATTTATACAATACAGTATACAACCTAGAAATAATTAAACGGGGTCTCTTGCAAGTCGCAGCAGCACGAATTATGTGGCCAGCATAATCGGATTCAAATATTATGCTAATTAACAGTGAGCGGAGGTTTCAGACATTACAGTGCTTCACTCGCACTGACTCTTATTCTGTCTGAAAGAATGAAAAGACCGAGCTGAAGGTGGAGCGATTCGACCAATCAGATGAAAGCAGCGTTTCAGCTCCGCCCACAAGTGCGAATGAAATATTGAAGCCATAAACCGAAATGATCAAAACGTACACGGGCCAACGGTCTTGTCCATGTTCTCTCACTTGAATCCTCTTCTTGAGATTTGAGTCTCTGACCTTCTGCAAGCCCCGCCTTGTTCACGCAGTGATTGACATGGCGGGAGGGGGCAGACACGTGATCGGCTCGGAATGCATTTTCAATGTGCACATTGAATTTTGCTACATTCATTGCGGGACATTGAATGAAAATGCAATCGTAAGTGTCTTGACTGTGAGTGTTAATGCATTTAAGAAAAATAGCATTTAAATTATCATTTTGCCACAGTTTTTGCTTGAACATGTTATACATATCTAATCATTTCTGTAATACATTTTCATTTTCATTTTGCAACTTATACAGAAATGCAATGTCATTTTACATATTGCATTGTCATTTTGCATATTACATCCCAAATTGAATATTGCTACCCATATGCTTCCATACACTTCTGATTATCAGCAATGTTGAAAACAGTTTTATTTTTTGATAAATATAAATTTTAGAAAGGTTTTAAAAATTAAAAATAGGTACTCCTGGATATATATATATATATCCATCCATATTCGCTTCCATCTTTATGTTTCTTAATTATTACAAATATTTAGAAAATTTTCCACAAACACCACACCACAGCTAGCCGTGCTCTCGGGTCTCTGAGGTTATTGTTCATATTCAGACCCTGTCAGGACTCCAGCGCTGGTTATGTCTCCTCTTCTCATGTTTCAAGGGGAATGACAGTGACATTTAAACTTGGCTTCATGAGCGAGGGGAGAATGAACGGCATGGAGGGGGTCTGTTTGTTCAGAGTAACATCGTAAAGTGACTGACGTTTGTTTTCTTCTCTTTTTCTCAGATAAGCTGTTTGGGAAGCGTCTGCTGCAGGCCGGGAGACACATCATGTCCCATAAATCCTGGATGAAGACGGTGCCCACAGAGAACTGTGATGTCCTTATGACTTTTCCAGGTGCCTTATCCTGTCTCTTTCTTTCTACAGTTCTTAGAAAACACTGAATAAATACCTTTATTATGCCTTAGTTGGATGTGGTAATCTTTCAGTGCTGTGATATATATTAATATAATATACATGTTTCACAAATATGTGAGAAAAACAAATGCATGATTTATAATTAATTGTCTGTTTGTCAAAACAAATGGCTTTGGGGTTTGAGCTTGTTTTATGCAAATTGTTTCATTTACAATCATTTAGGATACTCCAAATTCATTAACATTTGACTTGATAAGATTGAGAAAAAAATCACATGCTGTGAATTAGAAGTCCTCTTGTATGTGTAAATGCAAATAATCCACACAATAATAAGCAAATGAGTGAAATAAAATAATAACAATCATGATATGTATGTGAAAACATCCGATTTCATGCAAAATCATGCGAACAAGATCCAGTGTCTTTCTTACATAATGAATACTTTTATCACTGTATAAAGAGAAAAATTTGAAGTTTTTAGTATCCATACCTGACTTTATCCTTAAAAATGACTTATTTTTTTACCCGTGTGTAGTCAGGTTGAAATATTAAATCTAAATATTATCAGGTTAACATTTTTTAAATTAAATCAGTTCATTTAGATCAGCGTTATTATGGTTAACTAAAACTAAGACCATAAACAAACAAACAAAAAGTTGAAATAAAATAAATGTTAACCTGAAGTAAAATGAAATAGAAAACACTTATTTTGTTTCAGGTAGTTAACAGGGCAGCATTTCTCATTTTCATTTAGCTTAACTTTATTATTTACTAAAAACTTAAACTGATATAATAAAAACCTTACTAAAAACCTTAATTGATTGCATTTCCATTATTTGTGAATGGGTATTTTATGCAAACAGACTCATTGTACCTACAGTAACAGCTGGTGAAACAAACAGAATATTTTGGTGTGTTATAGATGTGGTTTTTTGCTGTGTATCTCAATAACGTAGAGGTGATGAGGTGTTTGTTTTTGTCTCCGTACAGACACCACAGATGACCACACGCTGCTCTGGCTTCTGAACCACATACGGCTCGGCATCCCAGAGCTCATCATCCAGATCCGACACCACAAACACACCAGGATGTACGCCTTCTTCGTCACGGCCACATACGAAAAGTGAGAGGGAGCTGTTATCATTCCTATGGATTAATCTCTTGTTTATGAACGGTTTCTTCAGGTGATGTTGATCTGATTACCATGTATGTCATGAAATGAGGCATAAGGGTCAAGAAAATACTAGTTTATGTTTATTATTATGTTCCAACATGAGCCTCTAAAGAAGTTCAAGAACTTCATCAAAGCAAAACACACTACCTCTCAAAATACTGGGGTTGGTGAGAATGTTTTAGAGAAGTGTCTTCTACTCAGAAAGGATGCATTTATTTGATCAAAAATACAGTCAAAACAGTACGATTGTTAAATGTTATTATAATTTAAAGTAGCCATTTCTGTTTGAAATAAATTGTAAAATGTAATTTATTTCAGTGATTTAAAGCTGTATGTTCAGCATCATTGCTCCAGTCTTCATTGTCACATGATCCTTCAGAAATTATTCTAATATACTGATTTGCTGCTTAAAACGTGTTGAAAACAGTTGCTGCTTAAAATTATTGTAGTGATACATTTAGTTTTTCAGGATTCTTTGATGAATAAAAAAGTTAAGCGTTTATTTGAAATAGAAATAATTTGTGACAATGTCACTTTTTGATCAGTTTATACAGGGTTATTACATAAACCAGACAAAATGAAATAAATGTTAACTGTAAGAAATCTATACAAAAAAAAAAAACATGTTTTATTTCAGCTAGTTAAGGCAACATTTCTCTTTTTTTTTTGTTAACATGGTGTATTAAAACAACTTCAAATTAACTGAAACAAAAATGTATATGAAACTTATATAGACAAATAAAAAAGAACAAAAAATAATTAAAATGAAAAAGCACACAGCTTTAACTACAGGTAAATAAAAAAATGAACTCAAAATATTAACTTAAACGACATCAATAATACTAAATTAACACTGAATTAAATGTATGCTTGTTAAAAGTACTGATTTCTTCTTTTTACAAATTCTTTTACAAAAGCTGTCACTGAGGTGTTACCTTTTCAAAAGGTACACTTTTGTACCTTTAAGGAACCAGTAATGACTCTTTAGGTACAAAAGTGTGCCTTTTGAAGAGGTACTGCCCCAGAGTTCTATTTTCTTTGCTTTATGCTTTGATAGTGTTCGTGGTCAGAGTCTAGCTTGAGTCTTACATTGATGCTGATGTATTTTCTCTTGTGTGGCCAGTCTTTTACGAGGGGCTGAAGAGATGGGACTGCAGAAAGCTGTGAAGCCGGAGTTTGGTGGCGGTTCTCGCAGTTTCTCCTGTGAGGAAGATTACATCTACGAGAACATTGAGAGTGAACTCTGTTTCTTCACCTCACAGGTCCTTCACAATATTGAGCATAAAGGTTTTGATGCAGCATTAAGTTGGTTTTTCTCTTGTTATCAAGACTGCTGATGACATCTCATTAAAACAGAAAAAGGCTATTAGAATTTGGGGTTGCATACAGTAAAAAAAGTGGTAACCTAAAATGGTAACATGCAAAAAAAAAAAAAAAAAAATTTATATATATATATTATATCAATGAACAAGCATAAATACAGAACAACAACATTTGGTTAAATCAAGTAGAAATTAATGTAGAACTGCAAGTTACCACTTTTTACAGTGTACCACATTAATATATACGTTACTTACAAAGTTCACATGTTCCCTAAGGAATATTTTGGGTTAAATGCAACCAAAACAATAGCATTTGAGACATTGACTACAGCAGTAAATATTTTGACAACGTGCTGTTAGCAATGTATCTATAAAACTTCTTTTAACCAGTTTTGTTGTTATTAACTAAAACTTAACTATTAAAACTATTTTCATTTTTGGACTGAAATAAAGTTGAAATAAACTTCAATAGAAATACTTAATAAAGCCTAAAAAGAAATAGAATAGAACCTAAACAACTGGCAAATAACTGAAATAATAAAATAATTTGAAGTACTAAAATTAAAATCACTAAAAGTTAAATGAAAACTTGAAAAATCAAAATCTAAAAAGCTAATAAAAATAACAGAAGCATATAACAAAATTACTAGAACTTTACCTAAAATAAAAATAAAACACTTACTCAAAATGTCAATAAATAGAATAATAACTAATAATATATAAATAAATCATTAGTTAAATTGAAAAGTACTACTGACACAAAATGATCATATAGATGACATCACACATTCAATTCTATTCATTTTTATTATAAAATACAAGTGTCGAATTTTAATATCTTGCCCTATAAACTTCTATTGTAAGCATATTTGTTTTTCAACATCACAGACATCATCAATAGTTTCAGGGTTATATTTAATCCATTATATTTCTTTAAAGAGTCAAGTCATTACACTGAGACATCGAGTTGGGTTGTACATTTTTGTGAACTTTATTATAGATTGAAGCCTAATCCTTTCCGTATGACAGGAACGACAAAGCATAATCAAATACTGGCTGGACAATCTCAGAGCTAAACACGGGGAGGCCCTTCACAACATCCACTTCCTGGAAGGGCAGCCAATCAGTGAGTTCTTCTCTTTAGACTTCCTTAGTGCCCTGAGAAGTGTGCACTAGTCGCCTGTGTGTATGTATAAGTCACTCAGTATCTTGATGGTCTGTACCTGAAAGTAATTGGACTGGATTTTATATGTTACTGGTGACAGATGTAGTGTAGATTCAGTTTTATTGAAGTTGTGAATACCTGTTCATGTTGTGTGTGTGTGTGTGTGTTAGTGAGCCTGAACTGTGTGTGTATGTTCCAGTTCCTGAGCTGAGGGCACGAGGTGTGATCCAGCAAGTCTTCCCGCTTCATGAGCAGAGGATTCTGGGACAGCTGACGAAGTCATGGGTGCAGGCCGTGTGTGAAAAACAGCCTCTCGGTTAGTAGTTAGTCAAGTGAAAAGTCAACGCTGAAATATACTTTTTTTTAGTTTGTTGTTATTTTAGAACTGAAAAATAATGTTGCTAACAACCCTGATGAAATAAACACAGCATAAGCCTGAATGCTGGTCTTTTTGCCAATTTTATCCAAGCTTAACTAAACAATAATTTAACCTGGGTTAATTTAAGAATGTTTTTAAAGCACATTTAAGTTTTATTTAAAATACAAATCAATATGCTACCGTTTTATTAATGAAAAGAAAAGAAAAACTTTTTATATCTAATTTTTTTCATATAATTTGTAATATTTATATGTAAAATATTATATATGAAAAGCAAATAAAAGTAGTTTTTTCATTTTTTCATTATTGCAACGGTAGCATATTTTTTTTTTCAACTTTATTATATATATATATATATATATATATATATATATATATAAAGTAAACTTAACTTAAGAATATCATTTTTACATATGTATATTACAAATTATATGTTAGAAATTATATTTATTTCTTATTTTTTTATAATACAATTTTTAAAAACAAAAATATGATGCTAAGATATAGTAATGATTATTTTGATTCATCTGTTGACAATCAGATAAAAAAATCTGATAAAAAAAGAATAATATTGATTTTAAAATGTGTTGACTTTAATCAATTATTTATGAATATGTTATTCCATATCCCTTCCAATGTTGTACAATTTTAAGGCTAAAAAAATGAAAATAGTAACTGTATCTATAAGCTATGCTATACATTATGTGCCAAAAAGGGTTAAAATATAAAAGATACATTCTAAATGACTAATAACAGCTTACCATTTTAAAGTATTTAAAATTACTAAATTAAAAATGATAGTAAACAAAAACAATAACACATTAACTGCTACTAGGTACACACACTTTCATCTGGACAAAGTAATCAAATTTAAACTCCAGTGAAGTCCTTTTACTGTTTCTTTTGTCATAAAAATACAATTACTTGTTAATTTGAAACATATATTTATTGTCTAACGACAAATGATTTAGCAAAATGTATATTTTTTATCAAAATTACTGCTCTCTCAATCTATACAATCTATATGTGATTAATCAATAAACAAATCTGCTGCTGGATATTTTATTATTGATTTTAGTGATTAGTTGCTGCTGCCCTACTTACAGTAGATACTTGAATGATTTGTCATTGAGTGTTTGTCTTTCTTGTCTTGTTAGATGATATTTGTGATTATTTTGGCGTGAAGATTGCCATGTACTTTGCCTGGCTGGGTTTCTACACCACTTCCATGTTGTATCCAGCCGTTATTGGCTTTGTATTGTGGATGCTCACAGAATCCGATCAGGTACTTGACCACTCAAACTCCAGAAAAGTAACTCATCTGTAGAACAATAGAGGTACAATCTACTATTGTTCATGTGATTGATACTTCTGTCGCTGTGCTCTCAGACCAGCAGGGATATCTGTTGTGTGGTGTTTGCTCTCTTTAATGTGGTGTGGGCCACATTGTTCCTGGAGCGCTGGAAACGAAGAGGAGCGGAGCTCGCCTATAAGTGGGGTACACTGGACACCCCAGCTGAGTCACTGGAGGAGCCCAGACCTCAGTTCAGGGTAATAATTTTAATGCAGTCAATCACATGATGCTCCAATTATTTAAAGGGGTCATATGACGTTGCTAAAAAGAACTTTATTTTGTCTATTTGGTGAAATGCAATGTGTTTATGCGGTTTAAGGTTCAAAAAACACATTATTTTCCATAAACTGTACATTATTGTTTCTCCTCTATGCCCCGCCTTCTAAAAGATGTCGTTTTTAACAAAACTCATCGGCCCGAAAAACGAGGTGTGCTCTGATTTTGCTCCGATTGGCCAGCTATCCAGTGCATTGTGATTGGGCGAATATCTAAAGCGTGTGATGGAAATGTTATGCCCTTTAATATACTGTGATGCTGTCTCCTGGCACGACGAGACAAAAACAATAAAACCCATTATAAACGAGGCATTTGTTGCATCCAGTGGGGACATAGTTACTGATTGTAATGACTTAAGCACTATTCGGACGGGACTAGTTTTCTAAACTACGTTTGAGTTTCGATTCTTACCACCTGACGTCTGCGAGTTTCATGTACCAATTCGGACGGTCAGGGTCTGATTTGTGCATCTGGGCGTCACAGAGATCATGCGCTCTGTATGCGTGTATTGCATTCATTCAGAATGAAAACCATGTTAATGTGTGGTTCCTGTAGTTTAACTTGTTTTCCTTTTTTTTTGTGTGTGTGTAGTAGGCTAAACCTACCCTATGTTTAATATTCATAAAGGTACATATGTAATTAAAACATTATGTAACTGAGTGCATAAATGAACGTGAGTAATCTTACCTGATGCTGATATTACAATAGCTGGTATTAACAGTTTACGTGATCTTGCTCTTGATTTTATTATTTGTATTATTTTTTTATTATTATTTATTTGCCGGTGTTGTACCGAAATTTGACTCCCCGGACAAATCGCACTCCCCTTCATTTGCCGTTAAGCAAATATATCAAACATGCGCGCGGTAAAAGAATTATCTTTTGAATTATCACAAGAGGTTGTGTGAGAAAAACACAGACATGGCAGATTCGGATGGGATTAAAATCACCAAGTACGTCTGTGAATCACAGATTTATCTAACGACCCCCTGTAAAACGTACTCGGTTACTAAACGTAACCTCGGTTCTCTCTAGAAGAGCGAACGAGTACTGCGTCTTAGCTAAGACGCTACGGGAAAAGTCTCTTTTCACGAAATACTGAAGCAAAAAATTATCCTTAATTTTGTATTTTTGTAAAGCGCATTTGCAGCAGTACACAGCCATAAGCGAGACGGCTCGTTCGCTCATTGGCTAGCTCTGCGGCAACTGCACAGCCTATCGAGCGCAGGCTGATGCAACATCAGACCAATAAGGGCGCTTCGCGAGAGAACCGAGGTTACGTTTAGTAACCGAGTACATTCTCTTACGAGAGCTCTCTCGTACTGCGTCTTAGCTAAGACGCTACGGGATCACACACCAATAAACCTGAAGCAACGCCCAGGATTTACAGTGCACAGTCACCTGAGGGACTCACAGAGAGTCCAGGACAGGAAGGGGGGAAGCCCTCCGTCCCATATCTAGCAACATCCGTAGATGCGACAATATGACATCACACAGCCGAGGCAAGGCCTGACCAATGTGGCAATGCGGGTCTTACGCAATACTGCCCATATAACAGTCGGCAGCGCATAACGCTCACAAACTCAGAATTCCCCTCAGGGCCCTGATTCGACTATACCGACAGCAGCCTTGCTTGCAAGGCGGGAACCTCCAGGTTATAGAACCTGATAAATGTAGACGGCGAGGCCCAACCTGCCGCCATACATATATCCTGCAAGGAGATCCCAGTAGACCACGCCCACAACGAGGCGACGCCCCCTGTGGAGTGTGCTCTGACGCCCAGCGGGCACTGAAGGCCCCTGGAAGCATAAGCTAACGCTATGGCGTCAACTATCCATCTGGATAGAGTCTGTCTCGAAACAGCCATTCCCTTGGAACGTCCACCGAACGAGACAAACAGCTGCTCCGTCTGCCGAAAGGCAGCAGAGCGAGACACATAAGCTCTTAAAACCCTGACAGGGCAAAGAAGACTCGAGTCTCTATCCTCTCCTGACACCGGCAGGGCAGACAGGGCAATAACCTGAGCCCGAAACGGCGTGTTGAGGGATTTCGGCACATAACCGTGCCTAGGTTTGAGTATGACCTTTGAGTCATTAGGCCCAAACTCCAAGCACGACTGGCTCACCGAGAGCGCGTGCAGATCACCCACACTCTTCACTGAAGCGAGAGCCAACAAGAATACTGTCTTGAACGACAGATGCTGAAGGCTAACTGATTGGATAGGCTCAAAAGGGGGACCCTTCATGGCCTCCAAAACCGCCGCGAGGTCCCACATAGGGACTGACGGAGGTCTGGGAGGATTCAGCCTCCTAGCTCCTCTAAGGAACCGGATGACCAAATCATTCCTTCCTATTGACTGACCGAGCGCTGTTTCAGAAAATGCTGCGATGGCCGCCACATAAACTTTGAGCGTGGATGGGGCTCTGCCCTTATCCAACAGCTCCTGTAGGAAGGAGAGAACCTCCGTCACCTCACAACTAAGGGGTGAACATCCTCGAGCTGTGCACCAGCTGGAGAACACCGACCACTTCGAGGCATACAGACGTCGTGTCGACGGAGCTCTAGCCTGAGCGATGGTATTTAGCACTCCCACTGCGAGATCAGCGGGTAACCGTTGAGCGCCCACACATGGAGGGACCACAACATGGTTGAGGGTGCCAAATCGAACCCCTGGCCTGCGAGAGGAGGTCCCTTCTCAACGGTACTGGCCACGGGGCGACATCTGCTAACTGCATCAAATCTGGGAACCATGGTTGGTTCTTCCAAAGAGGTGCTACAAGCAGTATTGAACATCTCGTTTCTCTCACCCGTTCTATCACCTGCGGAAGGAGGGAGATGGGAGGGAAAGCATAAAGCGGGCAGCACGGCCTTTCCGTGACAGCGCGCTTTCGTTCTTGGAAAAGAACGCGGGGCAGTGAGCGTTTTCGTGGGACGCGAAGAGGTCCACCTCCGCCCTGCCAAATCTCTCCCACAACAGCCGGACTGTTTGCGGGTGTAGAGACCATTCGCCCGTAGGAACATTGCCTCTGGACAGCCTCTCTGGACCCAGATTCTGTAGCCCAGGCACATGCACTGACCTCATCGAACGCACGTTGCGCTGAGCCCAAACCAGGAGGCGTTCCGCAGCCTGTACAGGTTTCGGGACCCGAAACCGCTCTGGCGATTTATGTAGGACACCACAGACATGTTGTCCGAACGGACTAAGACGTGGTGGTCCTTGATTTGGGGACAAAAGCGCATCAGCGCGTTCTCCACTGCCAGCATTTCCAGACAGTTGATATGATGGAGCTTTTCCCGTTCTGACCACAGGCCAAAGGACGGTCTGCCCTCGAGCAGCGCTCCCCATCCCGAAGTGGAGGCGTCCGTCGACACCATCTTCACATTCGGGGAAGTCTCGCTGCGCGCTGAATGCCCAACACGCGCTGTGGTGACAGCCGCGCCGTCATGGAACACGAGTTCAGAACTATACCCAAAAACAGAATCGTCTGACTGGGGTTCAGCGAACTCTTCGCCCAATTGACACTGAGACCGAGCTTCTCGAGGTGATCGAGTAAAACGGCCCTGTGCTCCACGAGCTCCGCTCATGATCGAGCCAGAACCAGCCAGTCGTCCAAATAATTCAGCACTCGCATGCCTCTGAGTCTGAGAGGAGCGAGCGCTGCATCCATGCACCTCGTAAACGTACGAGGAGCCACGGACAAGCCGAACGGCAGGACTGTAAACTGGTATCCCTGGCCCTCGAAGGCGAATCTCAAATATCGCCTGTGGTTTGACGCTATCTGTATTTGAAAATACGCGTCCTTCAGATCTATTGACATGAACCAGTCCCCTCTGTGGATCTGCGCGAGGAGCTTCCTGGTCGTAAGCATTTTGAAACTGTGTTTCATCAATGCCTTGTTCAGCTGTCTTAGATCCAGTATGGGCCTGAGACCCCCGTCTCTCTTGGGCACCAGAAAGTATCTGCTGTACAGCCCCCCCCTCGCTTTGAGCTTGAGACACAGGCTCTACAGCCCCTTTGCTCAACAGTTTTGATATTTCGGCCCGAAGTATGTGTGCTACTTCTGTTTTGACCATAGTTTCGACGCGCGCTAAAAAGCGCGGAGGGCGTCGAAAAAACTGTAGCGAGTAGCCTCTCTTTATAATGCCTAGCACCCAATCCGAAACCCCTGGAAGCGCTGACCATGCATCTGCATGAATGGCTAAGGGCTGGATGCGAAGCGCGCTCTGTTGACTGGGCAACGGCGGCGCTCGGGTGTGCTGCGCATTTGAGGCGGGGAGCACGCTGATCACAGCGGGCAGATCGCTCCTCCTCAACCCCGTCCCGGCGCTTAACCGACTGGGGGAAGTCTGAGCAGGTCCCGTGGGACTCGTTATGTCTGCGAGTAACTGTGGGCTGCATATGTGCACATTTACCACTTTCAACTCGCTGTCTGCCTGTGCAGAGCGTTTGTGCACGGGCCTCGTTTTTACAGAAGCCACGCGCCGTATGTGACATAGTGTATGTGGGCACTGGGGAGTGGGCACGCTTACTATGCGGGGCGCTCGACCGATCTGTGTCGATCTTATGTGTGCGAGCCCTGTGTGCAGGGCTGTGCTTACATGTGGAGATAGGCACTGAGGAGTGGGCATCGTCACTGCATTTATAGCACCATCGGCAGTGGCCGGACGAGCGTGCACGGGTTTCGTTTTTACAGAAACCACATGACACGTGTGACATAGTAATTGTGGGCACTGAGGGGTGGGCACGCTTACTATGCAGTGCGCGCGATCGACTTGAGTCGCTTTTATGGGCGCAGGCCCTGTGTGCAGGGCTGTGCTTACATGTGGAGATGGGCACTGAGGAGTGGGCATCGTCACTACATTTATAGCACCATCGGCCCTGGCCGGAACACCAGAAATAACACTCTTTTCGTGAAACATCTGGGTAGCCGTGATAACGGCTTTTGTGTGCAGGCAAGCGGGCACTCGTGCAGGCTTGTGCATTGCAGAAGACGCTGAGGCAGTCACAACTCTTGGAACTGCAACAGCGGCGCGCTTGGGTGAGAGCTCGGCCACAGCAGAACTCGTACACCGGCGCTTTCCTAGCAGTGCTAGGATGTTTTCGGGGCTTCTGGCTTCACCGCAATCCTCTGCCGCGGCTCCCGCGGCACGGGGCGACGGCTTGAAGAGCGAGAACGGGGTCCCGAGCTGCGTTGCTGACGCTGCCGCGATGACGCAGCTGGAGGCGGTGGGCGTGACTGAGAGCTCTGTGGGGCCGGTCTAGAGCGGCTAGCTGCAGAACCGGAGCGCTTCGGCAAGAAGTGCTTGAACGCCTGCGAAGCTTTCTGGTCCTCGGCGAATCTCTCCACAAACTCGTTGACAGATGGAGGAGTCAGCGGTGCGTCGAGGAACGCAGCGCGCTCAGATTCCTTGATGTCAGAAAGCCACCGTAGCGGAAGCCATAACCCGTCCCATGGCTTGTGCAGCGGACTTAGCAGCGCGGAGGGAGAGATCTGAAACACTCCTCAGATCCGCAAGACAGATTGCTTCAGGCCCCATCTCATCCAGCTTGCGGAGGAGATCGCCCTGGAAAATCTGCAGCGTGGCCATGGTGTGCAGCGCAGACGCAGCCTGCCCAGCAGCAGAGAAGATCCGTGCGAGATGCGATGACGTCATGCGGCAGGCTTTGGATGGCAACGCCGCCTTAGTCCGCCGTCCAGCAGAGGGCGGGCAAAGGTGCGCTGCTATAGCCTGTTCCACCGGCGGAAGTGACAGGTAGCCTCTGTTTTTAGCACCGTCCAGTGTGGAGAATGCTGGCGAAACAGATGAACGGACTCTCGCCGAAAATGGAGCTGCCAAGCTTTCGCCATTTCTTCGTGAAGCTCAGGAAGAAAGGGGGCGTGCTTTGAGCTTGAAGAAAAACGCTCATCCGGGAGATAGCTACCATTCAGCCGGGAACGTGAAGGGGTGCTGGTGCAGACCACTCGAGGCCGAGGCTCGCCGCGGCCAGCGCGAGCACTCGCATCAGCTCCTTATCAATATCCCCCCATCTGCTGGGCCTCTGAGCAGAGGGCGCAAGATCCACGGAGCTCGCCCAACCCTCTTCTTCCTCCGACGCGGGCCTGAGATCCACTTCCTCAGATGACGCGTCGGCAGACAGCGGACGCTGACCATCGGGAAGCGATGCAGGGGAGGCCGGCGAAGCGGAGGGAACCGGCGAGCTCGGCCGAGCTGGAGGCGGTTCCGGTAGACGCTGCGAGCGGCGCTTCTTACGGCGCTGCGGCGCAGCGGATGATGCAGGCTTCGAGAAGAACGCCCGGCGAGTCCTCAGAGTCACCATAGGCATTAGCTCGCAATGAGGGCAGCCGCCGTCCGCGAGCGCGAGCGCTGCATGGTCCTCCACAGACAGGAGACGCAGATGACGTGACGATCTCCTTCGCTGAGCGGGGCTCTGCACGAGCCGCACGAGGGCATCTTTAAAAAGACGCAGCTCTTTTTGTGAGTGTGCGTCGCAGGGCGAACACACACAGGATATAATGATACAAAGGATACAAAGGATATAGGCGCCGGACAGCGCAGCAGGAACGGCAGTGGAAGGCGGCGAGGCCAGCAGCTTCAGAATGGCTCGTCCCGCTGATATGCTTCTCAGACGGCGCTTGCTTCCTCCGTGATCCAGCGATGCGTGAGCTTCGCTGAAGAGATGAAAAATCAGGTGAGTCAGCCTTTTCGAGCTCCTTTTATAGGTTGGGCCACACCCGTTTCGGCGGGAAGTGGCAAGAAGGGAGCAAAGCCATGTCTGCATTTGTGATCGGAAAAACGACAAACAACAAGCTCTGCTCTACACTGCTCAAAACTTGCCTCTGAATCATCAGTGGGAATTTTTTTAAATATGAAAACATACTTACAGGCTGTGAGTCAGAAAGATGGCATTGTGGGTTCAGGAAATACTCCTCCGTAAAATGCACTGCACACACATCTGAATATTTGGGTTGAACTGTTCTGGAACAGTGTTGTAAATACAACCGAAACACTGATTTCTAGTTGTGTCCTCTTTTAGGACGGCATGGACGAGTCTTAACTTTTATATAGAATATCTCTTTTAGTCTTTGCAGCTTCAGGGATCTTATCTATTCACGAACAGCTTGTAACACTCCAAAGAGAAAGGAAAACTAGATATTGCATCATATGACCCCATCATTAATCTTATAAATAGCATATTAACTGCACATCAATTTTAGCTGCGAAACAACACCCAAGAGATCATTTAAAGTCATTATTGTGTTCAATGAAAAACACACAGAAAAGCAATTACAAAAAAAAGTATTTTTTTTTACTGAAAACTACAAATTTATATTAAAAAATTTTTTTATATAATACTCTTAATATGAAACTAAACCCATCAGAAGCTGGAGACAGGTTACTGTCTTAATGAGTGAGTTATTCAGAAACAAAGCAAGGGGCTCATTACTTCTGAAATCTAATGCTTCCCTGCTATATAAAGTAGAATGTGAAAACAGAATGTAATGTGAGTAGTATGTTCAAATTCATAGTATTATAAAACACACGTTCACAAGAGAGTGGCGTTCCAGTGGATGAAACAAACAGATCTGGGCAAGAAAAGGTGCGTTACACACATCATTTTAATGCATTACTTTTCTCCAAAATGATTTGCACCAAATTAATGTGTTAAATCAGTGGTCCTAGGAATGCATCTGAAAGCAGGTGTTTTAAATGAATTCTTCTCTCTCTTGCTCTTCTGGTCAGGGTGTGAAGCGGTGCAGTCCAGTGACGGGCTGTGAGGAGTTTTATTACCCACCGTGGAGGAGGAGGGTGTTCAGATGGCTGGTCAGCTTTCCTGTCTGTATATTATGCCTCTGCTTTGTATTTCTGGCCATGCTCGTCTGCTTTGAGCTTCAGGTGAGCTACACTCTCTCACACACAAGTAAAGGCAAGAAAGTGGTTAAAAAATAATTAAAGAGATACCATGTTAATAAATAAAAAAGGGAATTGTGACTTTTTATCTTGCATTTCTGACACAATTATGAGAAAAAACAAATAAAGTTAATTGCAAGCTTACTGTATAGTTCAGACTTTTCTTCCCACAATTAACACTTTTTTCTTCCAGTTGAGTTTATATAAGTCAAAATTGTGAGATATTTACTCAGAATGGCAAGAGAAAAATTCTGAATTTATGTGTTAAATTTTGTATTTTTTTTTTTGTAAGATTACCTTTTTTTTTTTTTACCTTTTTGGCAGAAATGGGCTTCCATACATTTTACCGTAATATATGATAAAAACAAAAGTAATTTGATATAGATTTACATATTACCAGTTCTTATAATGTGAGTTGTAATGAAGTGATGTTTGGCAGGAATTTGTGATGGGGATTAAGGAGCTTCCACGTGTAGCAAGGTTTATCCCTAAAATCATGTTGGCCATCACTGTGACGGCGTGTGACGAGGTGTACAGAAAGATCGCCTGCTGGCTAAATGACATGGGTGAGTCACAGGACATATGGGAGTTTATATCTGGTCATTTATCATTTGAAGTGTTCATGAACACTGTATGCAATAAAAATAATTTTTATGGGGGAGAGTTGTGCAACTCAGGAAATTTTGGTTTAAAGTTTGTCAGAGGTAGAAAGTAACAAGGTCTGGATTTTGGGAATACAGCCCTCCAGAAGCCAAATACAGAAGTGAGAATGAGTAAGAAGATCAACACTGGCTAGCTGTGAGGTGAATAATAATATCTGAATCTGCTGTTTCTCATAGAAAATTACAGACTCCAGAGTGCCTATGAGAAAAATCTCATAATCAAAATGGTTCTTGTAAGTAATAAACCAACAAATAACTTTTTGAACCTTTTCATACCACTGTATTGGTTTTGTTTCTAAAATGTTCTCTTTGTTTCTCAGTTTCAGTTTGTAAATTCTTATCTCAGCCTTTTCTATATTGGATTCTACCTCAAAGACATGGAGCGTCTGAAAGAGGTGAGGGTCTCAGACTGGACCTGCTTTACATTTCTTACTAAAACCACACCACAGAAACATGAATCATCAAAGAAGCATGCATTATATTTAAATATGTAGT
Source organism: Carassius carassius (assembly GCF_963082965.1). NCBI lineage: Eukaryota > Metazoa > Chordata > Actinopteri > Cypriniformes > Cyprinidae > Carassius > Carassius carassius. The sequence continues at coordinate 2,388,669 of NC_081798.1, read as the reverse complement.
TTTTTTTTTCTATCAGTCAAGGAATATTTGAATAAAATGCATTAAATGTAATTTAGATATTTAACAGGGGTGAAACGAATCTTGGTAAAAAAAAAAAAAAAGTAAATCAGACTCATTATTTGTTCTGTATACTGTGTATATTTATTATATATATATATATATATATATATATATATATATATATATAAATGCACACACATACTATATATTTTGTAAATATTTCCATATATATATATATTTATATTCATAGAATTGATATTATATATAAATAAAAAAATTCTTAAATATATACATGCATGTGTGTGTATTTATAAGTAAATAATAAATATACACAATACACACACACAAATAATGTAAACAAAAACTTTTATTTTGGAAGCAATTAATCACGCTTAATCATTTGACAGCATTACACATTATATTAATTTCCAATGGTAAAGAACTAAAATAAATGCACTTCTATACCACAAACAGTTTGTTTTACCAGCAAGCGAGTCATGGTTAAATTTAAAAGACTTTACCGTGTACATTGGGGGGTCAAAACTTTTGAACAAAGTGAAGATGTGTTCCTTTCTTTCTTATTTTGCCTAAATATCATATTTTTTCATTTAGTACTGCCCTTCAAAAGCTGCAGAAGATACTTACGTTTTCCACAAGACAAAAATCTGTTAAATTTACCCTGATCTTCAAATAGAAAAAGTCTTCACCTTCTCAGCTCTTAATGCATGATTTTTCCTTCTGGAGCATCAGTGAATGTTTGAACCTTCTGTAATAGTTGCATATGAGTTCTTTAATTGTCCTCCGTGTGAAAAGATGGATCTCCAAATCATACAGTCAATGTTGGAAAGGGTTCAAATACAAAAAAATGCTAGAAAACCAAAGAATTTGCATGGATTTTTCTGAGGAACAGCAGGCAGTTGAACTGTTCAGGACCAACAAGGGACTCATGAACAACTATCGCTAAACAAAAAAACACAGCTGTGTATCATTCAGGCAACAACACAGTATTAAGCTTTTAAACTAGGTAATTTTTATATATTCAACTATTATTTTTCTTGTGGACTGTATGTAAACATCTTTTATTTGAAATATCTTATTCAGGTCAGTACTAAATAAACAATAACATGCATCCCTCTTATTTTGGTTAAACATTTTGCATATTCTGAAAACTTTTAACTTCAACTTTTAATGTATTTGTAGTACACTTAGCATGAAGTAAGTGTATTTCAAATACATTTAAGTATTTCTGTATTTCTAAAGAATTTATTTAACATGGCAGTCAGAATGCACATGTTAACCGAAGCATGCACAATTGGGATAGTCATATCAATGTGTAACTTTTGCTGCAGATGCTGGCCATTCTGCTGATCATCCGGCAGTTTGTGCAGAATATGAAGGAGGTCCTACAGCCCTATTTGGCCGAGCGGCACCGATTGGGTGAGCTGACGCTGAGAGCCATTTGGGAGCTGCTGGTGTCTGCACTGCTCAAGTACGGGCGGCTCGCAGCAGGACGAGCGCAGGTCTCACCCAGCGACCCCACTGTGCTCGGATCAGGCCTGTGTGGGCCACAGATGGGGGACGAGGGCCCTCAAGAGAGACGAGAGCGCAAGTGTCTAAACGGCGGCTGTGGCGTCCCGGATGAGGATGTGGAGGCAGAGCCTGGCGAGAGGCCGAGCGAAGAAGACAACGAATCAGAGAGCTTCATCGATTGTGGCTTGAAGCTACGGAAAGTCAGCTTCATTGAGAAGGTAGAGCGCAAGTCTGCCAGCTGCGTCAGCCCCGTGGACGACAGCTTCCTGGAGGAGGGAAGCCCCACCATGGTGGAGAGGGGCATGGATCCCTCCTCGGTTTTCGAGATGTGCGATGATGAGGATGAAAACGGGGCTCCTGAGATGAAGGAGCTGAAAGCCGAGCCGCTGGAGAGCAGCACTTCAGTCAGGCTCAGGAAGAGGGGACGGAGCTTAGAGAGGGCTGACAGTAAGACCAAGAGAGATTCGTGGATGGATCCTCCTGAGGAGCAAGAAACCAACACGCTAACACAAGCCGAGATGGAGAGCTGCATGCAAACGTACCAGGTCAGAATACACCAAATATATACAGTGCTGACCAAAATGATTACAACACTAATATTTCCACCAGCTAAAAAGCACTTTATTTTAAGGTGTCCTTGTTACACATGTTAAATGTACTTACTATTATAATAGCAATACATTATGCATAATTACATGCAAGACAAACCCTATTTCACAAACCTATTTCATATACTATTTCACAATATTACTGTTACTATTAATGCTTTTACTGTATTTTGAACCTTGCTGAACATGAGACTTTTTAAAAACTTTTCATTAGTGTAAAATATAATTTCTTTCACAATATTTAAAACAGAACACAATGGCTTCCAGTTGAAGTGCTCTATGGCAAATGTCTCTGTAATGTACTTGTGTTCTAGATTATGGATGTTCTACTACCAGATCCTTCTGACTGACATACTTTCTCTGAACCTCTAAAACTAAATGTCCCTAAACTGCTTTCCAGGACACTTTTCAGGACTACCAGGAGATGTTTGTTCAGTTTGGATATGTGGTGCTCTTTTCATCTGCCTTCCCATTGGCCGCCATGTGTGCCCTCATTAACAATATCATTGAGATCCGGAGCGACGCGTTTAAACTGTGCACCAGCCTCCAGAGACCCTTCGGCCTGAGGGTTTGCAGCATCGGCCAGTGGCAGGTAAGACTACACGGAGTACTCCGAAAATCATTGTATATTCATCTAATGCTGTTCTAAGCGTGTTTTCATACAACGAGGTTGTGTAAAAGTCCTGTATCATTGCACAGACAGTGATGGAAGCCATGGGTCTGATTGCCATCGTAGTGAACTGCTATCTGATTGGTCAGTGTGGGCAGCTACAGAGACTGTTTCCCTGGCTTAGTCCTGAGATGGCCATCATCTCCATCGTCATTCTAGAGGTACTCAAGCACATACACATCAGTGCTATTTTACTATCATTGAGATATTATTATTGTTAAAAAAAAAGATTAATTATATGTTTACAATTTTTATTATTTTCTGGTTTCATTTTAATTGTAGGTAAAAAAAATTGTCATTTTGTTGTGTGTTTTTGCCACTTTTAGTATTTATTTAAGACTGTCAATTGTTTTGTCAAAAGTTTTTCTTTTTCTTTTTTCATTTTGGTGAACTGTCCCTTATGCATTAGTTAGCACTAGAACAAATAAACTGAATAAATATACAAATGAAGTTCTTAGCAATGCATATTCCTAATCATTAAGTTTTAATATATTTACAGTAGGAAATGTACAAAATATCTACAAGGAACATGATCTTTACGTAATATCCTAATGATTTTTGGCATAAAAGAAAAATCATTTTGACCCATACAATGTATTTTTGGCTATTGCTACAAATATTACCCAGTGACTTAAGACTTTATATGATTTGCTGTTGTATTGTTAGGACTTGTTGTTTTCAGTTTCTTGTCTAACACATGAACTTGACTTTTACTGTCTCTCTTTCCTCTCATGAGCAGCACTTTGCAGTACTACTGAAGTATATCATTCATGTGGCAATACCAGACATCCCCAGCTGGGTCGGAGAGGAAATGGCCAAGCTGGAGTTTCAGCGCAAAGAGGCGTTTAAGGTAATACCCCATCCACCGCTGACCGAAACCATATTTAGGAAACTGAATATTATAAATGCTGGGGTATAGACTCTTTTGACTTGAACCAGTCTGCACCCACCCTGCATAAAAACACACTAAAACACAGTAAACACCTAAAAAATGCGTAACAAGATCCTGACAACTCTCAAATCTTTAGTATTAGAGATCATTTCAAATTAGCCAATGTTTATTTTGATAAAATACAAATTAAAAAAACAGGATCTGAATTGGACACAAAACATCCTGATGCATGCATCACCAAATAAACTACAAAATAAAAGCCCTCAAACTGGAAGTACAATCTGGGCAGTCTTCTTCTATCAAATCTTCTATACGTAGATCTAGATATAGCTCAGGGATCTTGGCTTAAATAGATTGGTGAGCAATGGTTTAAATTTTTTTAAATAAAACTATATCAAAAATGTATCGTTTTCTTTAACAACAACAAAAAATAGACCTCCGCTAGTTTTCTCGCTTGTGGTTATAGCCAGAATTTAACATGCCTTTTTCCCCACAGAAAATAAACAAAAACTGTTAACCAAAATGAATAATCATTATTACATAATCAAAAGCAATAATCAACAATAATGATTTTTTCATGATTTTGCATAAAGAGTCTCTGAAAATCAACTCAAATGCCATGCTTCTGTTAACACTATATAGCGTCATGATTAATTGAAGCGACTGGTTAAATTTAAGCGTTTGAAAAAACAAACAAACAGATACATTTAATAAGGTGCATAATAGTGTATAATAGGCATAGACTCCTCTTAATAGACTTGTGTTATTTGTTTGTAAACTGTTCAATCATACAGTATGGTATTTTAAATGTATTTGTTTTTTTTTTCAAATGCTCAAATTTAACCAATGACTTTAGTCAATCATAAAACTATATACTGTTACCATTCAAATTTCTTGCACTTAATTATAAATTATAAAATTATTATATAAAAACGCCCTTAAAAAGATTTATAAATTGCTCCTGGAAATCAGTTCCAGGTGGCAAATATTGCCCCTTACCGGAACATATCATTTCTGCATATAGACTGGTGAACTGTAAGCACTTTTTAAAAATCATTAGCATTCAGGCCTCAGCTGGATTCATTGCTGTTGTACATGTGTTTTCAGAAGCATGAGCGTCAGGCACAGCAGCATTTCCAGGAGCAGCAAAGGAGGAAGCGCGAGGAAGAGGAGCGCCAGCGGCAGGCGGAGTATCAAGCCCGGCGTGATCGAGACGATGGCCGCTCGGACTCTTCAGGTGGCGACCACCACCATGACAAGAGCCACAGTGGCAAATCCAGACCTGGGGGTGGGGGAGGCGCTTCTGGGGGGGAGAAACCCAAACGTCCCAGCTCGCTTCTTGGAAACAACAATGTCATGAAACTGAAGCAGATCATCCCTCTACAGAACAAGTTTTCTTCCGGCACAGCCCGTTCCCCACAGTCGCCTACGGGTAATGAACCCAAGCTACCAGGTTTCCTTAGTTTTAAGTTCCTGAAGTCTCCTGAGAATAAGAAGGAGGCGGCAATGGCTTCCGCTAGTGCGGCACCAGCTCCTCCAGTCCAGGAGAGAGCGGAAAGGTCCCAATCACCCAACAAATCCTTCAATCCTGGGAAACTCTTTAACTTTGGGAAATCAGAGGGAGGGGCATGTGTAAACGGGGCACAACTTTCAAAACCAGGGGATGGTGGACAGGTGCAGGACAAGCCTCCAACAAAGTCCGACCTCAACGGGGTCCCGGATGAAATCCCATCCCCTTGTGGAGAGACTGGGGAGAATGCATCCTCATCCGATTCTGATCCATCAGGCCCTAAGATGTAACACGAAAACAAAAGTAAAAAAAAAAAACAGTGTGAGAAAATGCTTAGTAACACTGAGGGCGGGAGAGTGGGAATGGTTTTTGAGGCTGTGCAAGACCAGGAAGCTGTTAAGTTAAAGTCATAATGGGGAATTCACTAAAAGCCCAGGTGTACTCAATTTTCCGTGTTCTGCTACGTCTAGCGCACAATTGTGCGTGCAAGTGTGCTCTGTTGACACTGAACATAAATTGGACATGTTTGGTTTGTGCGCCACCTAGTGGACTTTTATTTGTGAGCGCTGAAATCACACATGCACTGTTGTATGTGTTGTATTTTTTGTAAGTTAAAAAATTGGGCTGCAAGTGGATGGCGTACACGGCAAATAACGAAAATTGGCATGTGGACTGTTGGCAAGCCAGAGCGGAACACAGATTAGGGAAGTTTACTTTTAGCTTTCGAATACATTGTGTTGACAGATGAGCATTGTGTATTTGCACGTGTTGCGTTCTTTGTTTTAGCACCCGTTTCAGGTATTGGTCACCATTAGAGGTCAACCGATAGTGGATTTTACAGATAACCGATAACACATTAATCGACCGATAGTTTTTAAAATGGATACCGCATGAAAACAAACAATACTACAAATAAAATAATGCTGAGATTTATTACAAAAAATTTGTAACGAATCATGAATATGTACTGTACTTTTTCAATTATATGTAAAACAATGATTTGGGTCAAATATAATGTAATGTAATTGGAAAACCCCCTTTATATTGATAATAAAAAAATAACTGAATTGGGATTTGTTCATATGTTTCTGCCAGCTGCATGAACATATCAGTTTGATTTCTCACATCACTAGTTTTAAATATGCAACTTTGCTGGCTGACAAATGCATAAAAGTGACCAGCTGGATATGAGTAATGCAAATAGATGGTAACAGCCGTGATTTTAAACATTTGGGTCAAAGTTTGTCACATTGTTTTTCCCCTTGAGGCAGTATTAGCATCCTCTCAGCCTTGGTTGTTCTTTCTCTACTATTGTGGCATATAAACAAACCATTAATTGCTGTAAAATGATATAAAACATATACACACATATGTGTGGTGTATACATAGTGTTTTGTTTTTCTGTTTTAAATCGTCATCTAAAGTGTCCCGCTCTGTGCAGCGTTCAGTCTCACATGTTAAAACAAAAAGCACATGGTTCACCTCTAGAGGCCGCTCTCCTTCTGTATGATGACAGTGAATCTTTTCAGCCACTCCAGCAAACAGACCAAACTTGGAAAATCTTTCGGCATGGATTTATGCCGATAACTGATCAATTCCACCAACTGACTATCGGTGCCGATTAATCTGCAAAATCAGTTCAGTTGGCCTCTCGTCGCCACAAATTTAATGCTGAGTGTACTTGCGCCTTATTTCCACACAATAGCTGACAGACGGCTAGTGGTAAAATGTTAAAAGACTTTGCCAATTTGGCGCATTTTATAATGCGCTTCATTTGCATAGAAAGTAAGCTGACAACAACGATGACTTCGTAATTTAAGTACGCATGGCGTAGTGCAGTATCGGCGCATAATATACAACATGGTTAAGTTGGATTGCAGCTGGTAAATGATGCATGGTTTCGTGCAGAAACGCTACACGCTACAGTGGTGCAACTCTTTTGTGAATTTGCCCCATAATGGTTAATGCTTTGCTATATTTCAGAGAAAAAAAAAAACCTTTGCAGAAAAGACCCCCCTCCACACATACGCACACTTATTCACTCACACATTGCCTTTTCTGCAACCCAAAAAGGAATGCATGAGCTGCATTTCTGATGGTTTTTAAAGTGCAGTGTTTAATTACTAGTCTGATAATTGTAACATTTTATTGGGTTGCCGGTAGAAAAAAAATGGAAGATCAGTTACCGCACATTTTATACCTGTCTCACAGTATGACCTCCAAAATACCATATCAACTATAATCTCACAAGCAGCAGCAGTTCCAACTATGGGTGATGAAAACTTTTGTATGTGTTTAAAACTTGGTTTTGTAGAGCAATAGCAAACAAGCAAAAATTACTGATGGTTTAGTACATCCATACTGAATAACAGGTCGGAATCAATAATGAAAACTGCAATTAAACAAATGCAAATGTACGGAGCTTGCCGCACATGACATGCAAGAAAAAATAAATAAATTGTGCGCACGATTTACTAATTCGTTCCCTCAATGTACTAAAACGTGCACACGATTGCTATTGCATTCCCTCGATTTACTATTGTGTTCGCTCGATTTGCTAAATCGTGCGCACAATTTATAAATCGAGTAAACGAAATAGTAACGTGTGTATGTTTTAGTACACTGAGGGAACGAATTAGTAAATCGTGCACACGATTTAGCTTAATATTTTTTCCTGCATGTCATGTGCGGGGCTCCGTTCAAATGGGTGTGTTGATGTTGATTATTTTTTTGTCTGAAATTAATTTATCCATTTCACACTTTTTGAAGTGCTGTCATGAAAATTGCTGCAATCTCCTGAATTTGATGGTCATCTTCACATTGCATTTCCACCAGGATCCTAATCATTATAGTTCTGTTTAGAACCTTCAAGCTGATATGCTACCTATAGTGCAGACTTTAACGCTTCTTAATTACATCACATCAGATTGGAAACTACCCTAAACTGTAAGCAGGATTTCATACACCTCCAATCAAATGTTTGGATGCACTGAAAAACCTTTAGGTTACTGCTTAAAAGACAAACTTTGAAAGAGCTTCAATATAGTTCAACATACTTTGGTCGCTACAGAAATCAAACACATTATTATGTATATGAATTATACATATAAAAATAAATTTGCATACTTCCATTTTGTATTATTTCATCATTTTGATGGCTTTCCTATTTTCTACAAATTTTGAAATGTGTTTCCAAACTGTTGGCTGTAGTGATTAGATAATAATGATTAGATAATTAAATATTAATGAATCATTATCCTGAATGCCAATGTAAGCAGCCTAATTACATATGAAATTTTTATTTTACTTGGTGCCAACTTTAGTTTATTCATGCTTACCTGTGTTTGTAATTTATTACTTTTTTTTTATTATTATTATTGAAGAAAAAGTATTATTTGCCTCCTCTTTACACGTTATTTAAGTGTAGGTTTGGAAATGTGAAGGAAGATGTAAATGTTTCTCAAACAAACCATCTCTGTCTGCATAGAGGCAGTATGAATGTGTGTTTTCCAGAGAACTTCTTTGAATTACTAAGTTTGTCCTGAGCAACTAAGGGAGGGTCTTATCTTAAGACAATGTGCTCAGATATTGCTGTCAATCAAAACTAATTACAGAAGTCACAATATCACACACTTTAAAGGGATTCTATGAAGCAGTTGAATCTCTGTAAAGCTGTTTATATTCCAGCGTAAGGTCATGGAGAAACAAGAGGTGCCTCAAGTCATGGAATATATAACATTTTGACTTTTAAGTTTATAGAAAACAAAACAAACTATGCATTCAGTTCTTTATTTGGTTGACAAGATTTGCTGAACAGATGTTGTTGCAATAATATCTTGGCCTGTATGGTAATTTTAAACTGTTTTATGTTCTAAATTTGTCTAATACACGTTTACTAAGCCGTTAATTATGGTTAGAGATCAGTTTTCAATTCATTTCATTGAAAAATTCATCCATTGCTACAACAACCAGCAACAATATACTTTCCTTTGGCCTGTTTCCACCAGATATTAATTTGACGTCACAAAATATTAAATTGCATTTTTATATCCGATATGCATTGCATATGCAAAAATTTTATTTGATTATAAAATAATTTCTGTTTTGAGAAATGGTTGGATGCATTACATTTTCAGTGTTAAAAATAGTAAACATGTTGGTCCCTGCTTTTATATAATGAGTTATCTGTCACCTAAAATTTTGTCTTTTATTTTGTGTGATATTCCCTTGATGGTGTCTCTCACTGATGGCCTGTAAGAATGTCTGTGATTATAAATGGGCAGAAAAAGTCAATAGCTGGTGAAGAATTGGAAGTGTTTGTTAGTAAGAGGCATTTTTTGGTTGGTTGGTTGCTTTCTTTTTGAACTGAACTCTGCAGTATGATAGATCACAGTCATTTCTGTATCATTCATCCATGTCATGTAGTCAGACCATCAGCTCTGGCCTAATAAATTCAAGTTTCTGTTATTGTTGTTTAATTGAATGATTTGAGTAGTTAAGCGACCGATAGCCGGAAGCATTACAAGGCTGCATAGGCTTGTTGTCTAAGAACTGCTTTACATTGGGTCTAACTGTGAAATCTGAACTGATTGTGATGAGGAGCCACAGAATTTCTGAAGGCAACCTCATAAACCTATCATGAGCTCTTCCAATGTTCCACTGTAAAACTTTTCTTTATTAAAGAAACAATATTAGGGAGTGGGATTATTTATTTCTTTTATTTTGTCATATTTTTGTAAGAACTGAAATGGGATAATAAACTGATTTAAATTTATTGTTTTTCTGAGTTGTCTTTCAGTTTCTCTTTCGGTTAGAAAGCAATTTATTCTAATATAGAACCTTAATATTATCAACACACTCATCATTCATAACTATTTAATGTTTTGGCAAATTGGTGGTAAATTCATATGAATTTTCTTTGAGAATAGGAAATTAGTTCACCAAAAATGTAATAAAAAATAAAATTATATATATATGTGTGTGTGTGTGCGTGTGAACTGGAAAAACTCAACAACAACAAAAATATATATATCTAAATAAAAACCTATATTAAAATATTTATATTAACTATAATAGTAAATCTGATACAAAAATGTATAAGATGTTTTTATTATGTTACAGGTGAGTTTGACCCATTGAATTGTTGGAAAAACTTGTTCATGATGTTTTTCTTGAAAATTTTAAAACTCTTTCTCATTTAGGAGCATGCAAAAGTGTTGACACTTTTTCCCTAAAAAGTAACTAATTACGTTACTTAGTTACTTTTTATGGAAAGTAATGCGTTACATTACTTTTGTGTTACTTTTTAAATATGAGCAGGGCTTGATTGTTTTTCATATAAGAAGTTCTGTTTATAGCAAATGTAAAAGCCCTTTCCATCAAAAAGTGTAATGAATAAACCTCAGACTGAAGGAAAAGTAAATTGACGTCAGTACAGTAGAACACAAGAGAAGAAGATTCAACACGCCTTCAACAATAAAAAACAACCAAGCACAATTGTTAGTTTATATAAAGTCATTTTTGCTTATTAGTATGGATGAATTGGATCACCAAAGGTCAACAGCAAAATACATTAGTTAATAAAATGAGATTAGATAGATTTGTGTTATTTAACATTTTATTATTGCAGTTATTGCGTCACATTATGAGTTTGCATTTCATTTCGATGAATACTAAATCTGTTTTTTGTTGTTGATGTTGTTGTTGTTTTTTGGTGAGTGGGATGAATTAATGCACATTCACATTTAGTCTAGAACTACACCATGTTCACACAGAGCACACAACGCCTCTGTAGTTCAGATTTCTCCCAGTATGGGGACAGGAGAGTTTCAGTTAATAAATGGGAAAACAAAGTAACTGGCGTTACTTTACTGAAAAAGTAACTCAGATATTTTCTTGTTAATTAAACAGTAATGTGTTACTTTACTAGTTACCTGAAAAAGTAATCTGATTACGTTATTCACGTTACTTGTAATGCGTTACCCTTAACACTGTATATGTGTGTGTGTGTGTGTGTGTGTGTGTGTGTGTGTGTGTGTGTGTGTGTGTGTGTTTGTGTGTGTTTGTGTGTTTGTGTGTGTGTTCTACTTTCATGTTTATTTCAGTTAAAGTGATTATGTTGTGTTTTTGTCGTTTTATTACATTTTTTAATGTCTAATTAGTTTTATTTCATTTGTAATTTTAAGCTAAATGAAACTGAAATTGATTTTATTTTATTTTTAATAATACATTTCATTTCCCGTAATGAAAACGTATTTTACGGGTTTAGTTTTAGTTTCAGATTACTGTAATAACCCTGTTTGGCTTGAACAGCTGTGTATAATGCCAGGTTCCGTGTATTTTGAAGGACATTACGGTTACTATGGTAAAGACTTTGTAAATACGCACCACGCATGACAGAAAATTACAGCGCGCACACACACACACACACACACTCAGAGACGCTTGTCAGTCGGTAACTCGAGTTTAACGTTAGTTGCTGTATATTTGTGTTCACACGTATCTCTGTGTTTTAGTGTCGTATTCAGTAGTACGAGTGAGTGAGTGAAACCGGCTTCAGCTCTCTGATTTCTGTCAGTGTTGAGGCCTGTGTGAGCACAAACACACACCTACACGACTGAACTGACTTCACCATGGACAAAGTAAGTTCCTGCACTCAAAACTTCATCTTATTTTCACGTCACAGCTGAATATCGTCTAAAATATCGAAGCCTGAACTGTATCGATGAGATTTGATCCGCTTTCAGTTGACAAACTGCTTTGGTGATCGAGTTAGCATGCTAGCAGGTCGCTTCAGACTCTCATAGATACACTTCTATTACCGCAACAGCCTGAAATAAACACATTATCATGTTTAAATACGGTTATAAAATGTTAGTCGTTGTTACAATATGATTTGATGATTGAGTGGTCTTTAAACCTCATGTCAGGTTTGTATGCTAATGTGTTAGCGCGTGTTAGCATACTGCGAAGCGCGAGCGAGACTTGCCGAAGCTTTCGTTCAGAAGTCACGACCTGGATATGTTTATTTCACTAGTGTTATTATGATTAAATACAATTTGAAAACTTTAATAAAGATAAAGCTGTAAAAGTCCTTAACACATCTAAAGTGGACTAGACTGGCAACGCCCAAAGGTTGACATGTATCATCCTTTAGCTGCATTTGAGTTTACTCTCAGCATACTTACAAATCAAATGCATTTCTTGAGATTTATTGTTTAGATGTGCATTGATGATTTGTGTATTTTAATATTAGTTTACAACTCCTCTCCTGTCATTGATTGCTAGCTAAATGAGTCATGCTTTCCTGAGTGACTGCTTTAAATTTGTCAGATTTTGATTTTCTGGTCACTTATGAGCAATTTTTATTTTTCTGTGTTGGTGTGTGATGATGCCTGTATGTAAACTGTCAATGTATCTCTAGAGGTTAAAAGGAGGCTACAGTATTTTTTGTAAAAGACTATTTATGTTCACTGAATCATGTCTTTATTAAATTCAAGAATACGAGAACAATGTGTATTTTCCCTGTAGATGAAGACCTGTCTATTTTGGGCAAGCGTTTGATTTTAACCTCTTTTTTTTGTTTTAAAGGCAGATTTCCTGAAAGGTCTACCTGTGTATAACAAGACGAACTTCAGCAGATTTCACGCTGACTCTGTATGTAAAGCATCGGTAAGGTTTGCTGTTTTACGGTGCTCTTTGTGAGCCATTAACATCATCTTTCTGAATATTCAGTGAGCATTTTCACACCGTGGCTGTGAATTATAGTGTCATGTTTTGTTGAAATCCTTAACAGTCCATTTTTTTCTCTTTCAGAACAGAAGGCCATCAGTATATCTGCCTACACGAGAGTATCCCTCCGAACAGAGTGAGTGCTTGTTGTACAAATGTAGACCTGTATTACATAATAAAAAATAAACTTGATCACACAGAATGCTAATATTTTAGAGGTTTTCTCTCTCTTCACAGTTATCGTCACAGAGAAGACAAACATCCTTCTGCGTTATCTTCATCAACAGTGGGACAAAAAGGCAAGTGTTGGTCAAGCTCTCATTTGACAGAGCAACCACATGTTAATAGATAAATCGACTCATATCAAAATACAAAATAAAGGAATAGAAATGCATAATAAAAAGAATGAATTAACTGTATTCTAGGTAGGGGTGCTTCTCATTTTCAGCGTTTATTGGCGCATCTTCTCAGTTAACAACGGATCCGTGTAGTAACAGCTGCTCTATGTGAAAACACGCACCTGATGGAATTTACCGCTGATTAGAGAACCGGCTTTACTGACGAGATGCGCATTAACGATCGTGATCGGACCACCCCTAATTCTAGGTGAACAGCCTCTTGTTCTACTCAGCTACTTGTAGAGGTTGGCTTTCCTGCTGGAAGAAACAAATGAATGCAATGTGGGACTAGTTTGGAATCGCTGAGTGTGCAGGAAGTGGAAAAAAATAAATGTCTTTTGGGACTCCTGCAAAGTATAAATATCTAAAAAATCTAAGTTATTCAAATTTGTTTTAAGGTACAGAACCGTACTGAAACGGAAAAACCAGCGTAGATGACAAAATGTTAACAAAGCGAGCGGGAAGAAATAACTTATTCTTAGCAGAAATCGTTCCTGCATAAACTTCTAGCTATTGGAAAAATCATATACTTTGTCTTGCAGAATGCAGCTAAAAAGCGAGAGCAGGAGCAAGCGGAAGGGGAAGGTGGCAGCCCAGCGCCTCCTCGCAAAATCGCCCGGACAGACAGCCAGGAGATGAACGAGGACTCCTAGAGGAACCCACCATCCAGCAGCACAAGAACGGACACAACAAGCCCAAACACCCGCACACCACACAGGAATCTCATCTCAGAAAGAAAGAAATGGAAGAACACTTCTCTTACAGTGTGCTTTTTATTTTTTATTTTACTGAGTGCTTCCTGATGCAGTCAGTGCCCTGTTCTGAACGTGTGTGTGTGGCGCGACGGGTTTCCACTGCCAGCTTTGACTATTCTGCTGAGCTCTGAACTTCGGGGGGGGGGGGGGGTTGGGTACGGCGAAATTCAACAAGCACATAAATGTCTGCTATGAAGACGTGTGTGAAAATCGATTTGTTAGGACTATTAATGCAGAGTAAAAGTTGAAAAACACCCTAGTAATCTCAGCTGTGAATTAACACGCTTTCATGATGAACTCAGAAGACAGGCAACACTCTTCAGCATTCAAAAAATTTTAATCTTGGAAATTTACAGACATGTTTGGAAGATTTAGATGTAGTCTTGGTAGAGTGAAGGTCTTCCTAGCAGGTGCATACTTTTGCATGAATGCACTGTTGGACTGTTTATCTGTTGTCACAGGTTGAGGATGATGTACTGGTGATGTAAAGAAATATAAAAAATGTCATTCTCTTTCACTTCCCCCGTTGTCATGTAGGTTTGTAGTGCTGTGTTCGTTCCAGAATCATAAACAGATAACTTGCCTTCAGATGCCTGACTCCATCTATGATTGTTCCCTGAGCGCTGATTCACTTGCAGTCTGTTTGCCTTCTAAATATGATGGGGGGGGGGTTCCCAGGTTGGAATTTAATAGTGTCTCCCTTTTGTTTGGAGTTGTAGTTTAAGTTTGGAGTCTGCGAATAAAGGTGCAGCGATGCAGCAGTTCCTCTCTTAACCTGCAGAGGACGTTGGTGAGCTGTGGTACAAAAAACAGGAATAGCTTTACACAGGAGGCTTAAATTTCTCAGCCAGTGTGCTTTGAGTCCACAACATAGACTATGGCTGGAGACATGATGTGAGGTTAAGTCAGCTGTTAAAAGCCATTTCTGGCAAAGTGTGTTGGTTTGTTCTTGTTGAAAAGGTTGAAATGTGTTAAAGCTATCAAGGTTGTTAATAAAACAATGCATGCAAAATGTTTTGGGTAAAGAAAGCTTTTAAAACCTCTTGAGGGGGAAGTGTGCAGAGAGCAGCCCATCTCGATTCTAAATCTGTCTGAAAGAGTTACAGAGTTACTTGCCACAATTACTCCTGCATTTGTAAATTGTTGTTCTTGTGAAGCCTTCCCAATTTCTGTTTGAAGTCAAAAAAATTTTTTTTTTGAGTCAATAAAAATGCTATTAAAAATGATTTGTGTTGAGCCATATTGAATGTAGATTTCAAGGTATTTCTTAAACAAAAGCTAAGACAATAGATGGTGGGTGGGTGCTAGCCAGTGGATGTTTTCGGTGAGGCTGTAACAGCATATGCTCAACAGGTGTAATCCGCTTTAATCTGGGTTTCTTACTGTGGCCATGTAGATTTGGAAGATTGGAAGTGAATGAAAGCGAATAACAGTCATTGTTGCTCTTTTAATTATTATTGTTATAGGTTTAAATCTTTAAATTATCTTTAAAGTAATTTAATTACGTGGAAAGATATTCTATTTGGATTTAATTATTGGATTGAGGGTAGCAGATTACCAACCCATTTTATTACACTGGGAAGAGAAGCTACTGGAGTAAACAATCCAGCTATTTCATGTATCGGGAACATCGATAATCAGGTAAGCTTGATATTGCACTGTACAGTATAAGAAGGAATGTGTTTGTCATCAAAAACTGGAGGCAACCTACAAGGCCAAAGCCTTAAGTAAAGAAAAGGCTGTTCCGAGATTTGATACAACTAATTACAATCCTTATTCATTATAATTACAAAAAATATTCACTCAATTATTTACATGTGATTTTTTTCTTGGCAGCTATGGTAAAAAATAAATAAAATTCCATAATCTACTTTAATGCATAAGTATAGAATGTTACAAATTAAACACCATGTTCATTTTGAATCCAACAGTGAGCATTTGATTAGTTGCATCATAAAAACCAGTGTTATTGTGACCTCTAATGCACACTGAGAAGTTAAAAAAGCTTCTTACACTGTTTGGTTGTCATATTATTATTATATATATATATATATATAATTTTAAAGCTTCTTTTATTGCATACTATTATTTCATAATCCTTGTAGGGAAATGTGAGGCACAATTAGTTTGCAATACGTGTTAAGATAATTTAATAACTGCTATTTATAGTATTGATGTTAGTATATTGTCCAATAACGATTTTAACAAGATATATGTTGGAGTTATGCATTTTGGGAAGGGAATCATATATTTTGCACCCTGGAATAAAATATAATTCATGAAATGCTAGAAGGTGCCATAATTCTATGGTCCTATGAGAATGGCTAATATGCCTGACTGCAATGCACTATATTTGGAACAAAAACAAACCAACATGCAACTTCTAACACCAGAAAGACCTTAGATTAAACAACACCATACTGAACTAAACATTTATATATATATATATATATATATATATATATATATATATATATATATATATATATATATAAACGAGAGTTACATTTTTTGCGATGGCATGCACTGTATAGGTCCTAGATCACGCAATTTTCACAAATTCTATGTAATTTTTGTTGACGTTTCATTTACTAGTTAAACAATACTACAATTCATTGAACGCACTGTATTTCTATTGCTCACTGTCTCGTTTTTATTCATGTCAAAAGTTAAATATGTCGCTACTCTGACGTAAGTCTACATTGGAAAATTTATGCTCTGGCGCGCTTTTTGACAAGAGGTAGCTTGCACTTAACACGTGGATAATTGATATGCCAAATTCATGTGAGCCTATGTACTAAAGCACTGAATTTTTGAGAACCCAAATGTGCTTCTTATTTCCACAGGTGTTCACTATGCTCACCAGCTTTGTGGATGGAATATTCTGTTGCTTTACAGGGAAGTCTACTAACGTTGTGGTCCCTATTGAGTCTTCTGAGCCCACCGATGGTTTTGAATTTGTTGAGGTAAAGCCAGGAAGGGTTCTGAGAGTTCGGCATATTATCCCAGACAGACCAGTGGTTGAGGAGCCAGGGACTGGGGAAGGGGGTACAGTCAGCTGCAAGCGCAAAATCTCAGTGTACCGAAATGGACAGCTTCTGATCGAGAACATCAATGAAGCCACCCCTCCAGAGTTGGTCCGCTATCAGAATGGAGACAGCACTGTGGATACAGATGTTTCCAATTGTGAGGCTCCCCCAGCGGCCCAGGCTTCTGAACCCACACCGGGGTCGGCGACCGCAGGACAGGCTACGGATATCAAACCTGCACCTCAGCAGAATCTGCAACAAGTGCAGCGCAGACGGCGCAAACCCAAACGCTCCATTGTGATTGACTGCGAGCGGAAGATCACATGCTGCAAAGGTACTCACCCTGATGTGGCCTTGTTTTTCATTCATGGAGTCGGGGGGTCATTGGATATCTGGGGAAGCCAACTGGACTACTTCTCCCAACTTGGTTACGAAGTCATTGCCCCAGACTTGGCTGGACATGGTGCAAGTTCAGCTCCTCAGATCCCCGCTGCCTATACCTTTTACGCTTTGGCTGAGGACGTTAGGATCATCTTCAAGCGATATGCAAAGAAGCGTAATATTTTAGTAGGACACTCTTATGGGTAAGGAAATTTATGCCTTTGCTTGATAAATGCAGATGCATTGCTTTACTTGTTTTAGCATTTTATTTCTTGTCTTGCAGTGTTTCGTTTTGTACCTTCTTGGCTCATGAGTATCCGGAACAAGTTCATAAAGTTGTGATGATTAACGGTGGAGGTCCTACAGCACTCGAGCCCAGTCTTTGCTCTGTTTTCAACTTGCCCACGTGTGTCCTTAATTTCCTGTCCCCGTGCCTCACCTGGAGCTTTCTCATGTAAGAGTAATGGTCCAAAGGACACATTTGTCATTGCCTTGCCCTTTGCCAGCTTGAACACGAGTGTCTATGTTTGGCAACTACCTTGTTCAATTAATTTAATAGTTTAAACAAAATCCTGGAATAGACCTTTACTACACAGATTTTTGTCCCGATTAAAAGTCTGGACAAGTTAACGTTAATTGCCAAAAGTTAGAACCAGTCTGTAGATTTGAGAACAGAATTCACAGAAAATTGTTGTGTATGATGAGCACAGACTCCAGTTTGTTGGGGTCTGTGACCATCATACACTATAACAGAGGTCTTCACTACTGCCCTTGAGGACCTACTGTCCTACAAAGGTGTTTGATTAGGGTTGTGGCTAAACTCAGAGGGACACTGGGTCCTCAGGAGCAGATTTTCTATGAAATTTGTCGACTCAAACCTGCAGCCTGGCTCTGAGTTTTGCAATTAGCTAACTGTAAATTGGGGTAAAAATCTGGGTTAAACTTGTATAGTGTATTCCAGCCTTTCAGTTGCAAAGTTACTGAAACTCAGTAAAATGTTAGGGTAAGAGGACTATTAAAATAAAGTATATCCCACAGTTGTCCTTGCCTTGTTCTTTGCCAGCTTGATCATGATGAGTATCTGTCTGGCAATCACAGTAGTTTTTAACTAATAAAAGATGCCTTTTTTGGTCTTCAAGGGCTGGATTTGCCCATCAGGGAACGAGAGAAAAGAAACTACTTAAAGAGAACAATGCCTTCAACGTGTCTTCCTTCGTTCTACGGTCCATGATGAGTGGACAGTACTGGCCAGAGGGAGACGAGGTTTACCATGCTGAAATCACAGTGCCTGTTCTGCTGGTTCACGGCATGTATGACAAGTTTGTACCAGTACAAGAGGACCAACGTATGGCAGAGGTACAGTCATTTTACATTCCAAGCTTATAGTCTTGTCCATTTAGTTCTTAATGTGGCTCTTTCCTTCTGGGGTTTCTCTGAAAGTTTCAGTGGCACCACAAATTTTGGCGCACAATTATATTTACTGTTCGCTTTCTTGTTAGATTCTATTGCTGGGGTTCCTGAAGATCATAGACGATGGAAGTCACATGGTCATGATGGAGTGCCCTGACGTAGTTAATACTCTCTTACATGAATTCTTCCTATGGCAGCCAGCAACCGCCTCAAAACCCAAGCAGGAATCAGCCCCCACAAAGACCACCACTACCAAACCTCCAGAGGACACAAGACCAAAAACCGCCCCCAAGTCACTGTCCGAATTTCAACCAGACTTGACAAGACCAACAACTGCACCCAAAAGCATTCATACTGGGACAGAGGCTTACAGTGGACATTAGATCTAAGGGTGTGAAATAGCTGGTCTACCAATAAACAAGTGATGGTATACATTTAAAGTGTTCAATTTGCTCTGCTCTTCCATGTGGACCAAATGTAATGGAAATGTTTGAATGTAGGATGTCATTATATATTTACAAGTTGGTGTATGACTGCAGGAAACACATTGAAGGAACAGCTCAGATAGATGTTTGTCCCAGACCAGAATGGGTTTTACTTGCTTTCGAGTTTAAGAGTACCCCTTGAGGTTGTTTTTTTTATATACATACCAAAATGCAGAGTGATAAGCTTGAAATGAAATATTATTCAAAATTCTGTAATTTAAGACTTACTGGAAGCATTTACTGTAAATAGATGATCTATTGTATATATTTCAGGCTGTTACTAGCCTTTATTTTATTTGACCGATATCAAATGTCCATTTCTGGGTTATTCAGTGGCAGTAAACAACAGAATATAGTTCTGGCCATGTGAAAAGCTTTTTTTTTAAACATATTAGTTTAGTCTTTCACTGTCTAAAGTATTCTAGCCCTGTCATTGAAATAGTTTAAAAGGTGGTCTAAAATAAAAAGCTTGATCTTCTTCTGCCTCACATTCTTAGATATTACCCACTAACCAGTTCATATACTTTTAATATGAAGCACAAATGCTGACATTGATAGGCTATTGACAGGTTTTATGGTCCATTTAGGAACCTTTTAAGACCCAAGTGGTGAAAAAAAAATGACAAACATAATCTGGAAACATTTTTTGTATTAATAACACTTCAAAGTTTCCACTGATTTCCATTACTTCTTAATGCATCACTATAAATATAAAGTTCATCAATTTCTCAGACTTGAGGATGTTTAGATATTTCTGTTGGAAAAATAAATACATTTTTTGTTATGCATGTAACATTTAATATAACTATGTATACAAGACTTGAAGGTCTTTTATACCTAATTTGTGAAAGCAATTAAGACCTGCAGAAACCTTGTGAAAGTGGGCATTTCAGGTAAAACATCAGGTGCATGAAATAGAAATTTAATTAGCGTCACAAAATAAGAAATTCAATCATTATTATAAAACAAAAATTAATCGTTTAAGACTCATTTTCAAATATTGTCACGCTTGAAGACAAAAACAACGATGCAGAGCATAGTTCTTAGTCATTTGAGTTCTTATAAAAGCCTTGCATGAATCTGACAGATGACCTGTAGTCTCGATTCAACGGCACACAAACGGAAAAGCAGAGAATTTTCAGTATGTAAATGAACCAAGTTTTTTTCGTCAAGCAAGACGAGCTTTTGTATAAAGAGAGACAAAGTCAGAGGCTGTTTTGGAGGCTTTTATTTACACACTCTGCTTTCTACTTCAGAGGAATGAAGCGGGAAGAATGAGTGGCTCCAATACCTGGACGACCGTGTTTAACAGGCTTGTATGTGATGGAGAACTCTCCAAGGTAATGACCAATCATCTCAGGCTGAAAAGAGAAAATGATACAAATCATCAAAAATCACTGCATATTCGTACTTTAATAAAAACACATCAGCCATATTTCAAGGCTTAGTGGGGCACGGAGTCCTTGGCTTTACAGCAAAGCCACAAGCAGCAGCACTGACACATAAGAATTTTAACCGCAGGCTTCATCCCTCTACCTTGATTTCAACCTGGTTGAAGGTCTTGCCGTTGTACACGCCGACCATGGATCCAACCATCTCCGGCAGGATGACCATGTCTCTCAGGTGAGTCTTCACCACCTCTGGTTTCTCCATAGGAGGCGCCTCCTTCTTGGCCTTGCGGAGACGCTTGAGGAGAGACTGCTGCTTCCTCCTGAGGCCGCGGTTCAGTCTCCTCCTCTGTCTGGCGCAGTAAAGCTGCATCAGCTGCTCACTGAGGAACACACACACATACACAGGGGACTTAATCAACATTTCTACACAAGAAGCATCAGATCACTCGAGAAACCTTCATTCACAAGTTCGGCTTAAGCTAGACTGTTTATATTCTGTACATACTCTACTTAATACTTTATATAGCAACTCCACTGTACATTATGCAAATCATAGCTTCAATTATTCTGTACTTATATGTATATAAAACACTATATTCTTGCAATTCTGGTTAGATGCTAACTGCTTTTCATTAGCTCTGCACTTGTACTCTGCATAATGACGATCAAGTTGAATCTAATCTAAAGTTCAGGTCACAATAATGAAACGCATGTTTTTTTTCCCCCCCAAGTTAAAAGAATGTAAGAGCGAATGCACATTTAATTGCTTCAGATCTGTCACAAAAAAAGAAAAAAAAAAGAAAAAGAACTGAGCTGGGATAGAGGGAAATATTAAATAGATTTGTTTTAAATTTGCATTAAAAATTTATCATACGACATGTCTACAAATTAAGGCTTAAAAAGAAATGGTATTAAATATTGCATTCACTGCAAAACATTCGTAGCATTTTATAGTGTCCCAAAACAATCACGATGCTTTTACTTAAGATGCAGATTATATGAAACTTAAACAAAATTACACAAGTTTATGCTTAAAACAAGAACAAATATCTGTCAATAGGGAATGCATTTTATTTTTTGACCCACTGGAAAACATTTATTTTGTTTTTTTGCTTCTCGTGAAAAGTCAAATGTACTGATTAAAACCTGTTAACTGTCACTCACATTTTTGAACATAGACTTGAAAGTGCACCTAAATTTGTATAATTCATGACTGAAAACATTGTAACATGATTTTGAGGTACTATTTTCACGGTAATGCATTGTTTGAATTTAAAATGGGTTTCAAAGGATTGAATAGAGATTTTAAATTTTCAAGTGATATATAATTTCTGATGATTTCTAAAGTTTGAGAGAAAAAGGCAAAAAAGAAGACTTTTTTTTGACAAAGGTCAGAACTCCTGTTATGATGTAGGTTTTTGAGGTACACTCTTGCCATAAATTAATCCATTACTTTTCCTACATCATTTATATAAAAGATTGGTAAAATATTAAACCTTTCCAATGATATATAGTTTGTCATGATTAGATTAGGATTTAATTTTAATATAGTGAAGTAAACGTAGGGGGCCCACTGAGGGGCCAGGTGGCAGTTAACAGGTTAATACCTTTTTTGCACTGGATTCAGATGATAATGCAAAAGTTATTTCTATATTCTAGTGGCTTGGATAAGGAATGGTGATCTGTTGCAACCAAGTTGTATTTCACATTTGAAAGTATTGCTAACAGACACGTGTTACATTAATTTTTCCAAGTATCTGGTCATTAAAAAGTCCACCATTTACCTTCATGAAACCCAGTTATATGAGAGGTTTGACTCACTAGGACATGTCCAGCAGCTGGTCCAGATCCACACCTCTGTAGGTGAACTTCCTGAAGGTGCGCTTCTTCTTCTGCTCTGCGTCCGCCTGAGAAACCATCAACAGGCCTTTACTTCACTCACAGCGTGAGGAATAACAAATACACGGAGAGTAATAAAATAAATACAGTCCTACTTGATCCCACGTTAAAGAAACGAAGAAACCAAAGAATAAACGTGAAAATCCATCGCGCTTGGTTTAGAACAGCAACGCTAGCTGCTAATCTAACGAACATCTATATAAACATTCGTTCCAGGCGACAAATAATGGCTTGGAAACGTGCGTTAAATCTTAAAGACGCTTTATTCATATTTTCTACTCTGATGTGCTTCATATTTAAAGTAGATTCGACTGGATTGTTATAGTTTTGTTATACACAAAAGAGACGTGAACTTACCATCTCGAGAGACTCCCGGAAAAGGAAGACTGTAGGAGAGACGCGGTAATATCGCGAGAGTTCGGGGAATGATTAGTAAGTCGCCTACTAGCGGAGAGGAGGAAATATTTATTTTACTATCTTTAAAATGCGAGGTTTTATTGAGAAATTTAACGAGTCAAGTCAGTATTTAATTATTTTGTTTGTTAATGTTCAAAGCATTGATTTAAAAAAAAAAGTTTTTAATTAACTGTTTTAAATAAAGCACTAAATGCACTGTGGTACTGTATAGGTCAGTAGGTTTTTCTTTGGTAAAGGAATTAAGGATGCATTAAATGAAACAAAATGACCGTAAATGAAACAGGAAATGACAGTAAATAGACATTTATAGTTAAACAAACAAATAAATAAAGAAAATATTTTTAAAAAGTGCTTTTGTTTTTAACTTTTTTTCATCAACCGATCATGAAAAACTAATCATGGTTTCCACAAAAATATTTAAAAAACTTATGATTTAGCTTAACTTTCCTCCTACTAGCCTTTATAAAAAATATATAGGCTAAATATTTACACATAATACAGGCTGTTTAGTTTAAACATAATTATGCATTCGGCATTAATGGTGTCATATTGTGAAAATACATACAATATGCATACTTAATTTTACAAACTCTGTGAAGATAAATGTGATTAAAAGCGTAAAGACCCTACCTTTAAAAAAAAATAATCTTTTAGAATGATTTCTGAAGGATCATGTGGCACTATGGTACATTCAAGTAAGTTTTAGGATTTGTGGTACATGCGCTATATGTTTATATATAAACATATTCATTACATGTGCCTTGATGAAAATCTAAAAATACATTTATATAAATATTATATGTTGTTTACATAAAATACTTTTGGAAATTGATGCCCTGTGCCCATGCTACTCTCTAAACTATTAATATTAGAACAATAGTTATTATGCATTCAGCTTTTATAACCTCATATTTTAGACTACATGAAATATATTTAATGCTGCAAACCTATTAACCCCAAAAAAGGAGTTTAAAACCCCCCATACATCCAGGAAATGTTAAATGTGAACTGTAATATATTTACAGTAATATAATACTGAGATGACATACTATACAAAACCGTGGACATTGCACTTCTTTTAATATTTGACAAGTGCATTTTGAAACTGACAGATGGAAAGTCATGCATTCGTGTAAATTGAAAAGCAATCAAAAAACATCACCTCAATGAATCTGCACAACACGTTTTATTTAAATCATTTATTTCAAATAAACTCTCATTTTTGTGTTTTTTTTGTCTTTTTTGCATAAGTGCAGAGTGCACTAACAGCCACCTGAGGGAAGTCTACATCCTTAAATAAAAAAAGAAAACAAGAAAAGCGCACATATATTAGTACAAAATTCTTTAAAAAATTGCACAGTTTAGGTGTATAATACACATTTGTAATCTATTTCAAACTTAAATAAAATGGTAAAAGTCTCATAGAGTAAACAAAATCCACAAAATTGAAAATAAAAACATTTCCCCACTAATATAATTAAAGCTGAATAATTGGGAGACCCTGTCGCTGATGTCTGGTCCATCTGTTCTGTGCTGATGTTTGACCAGACGATCTGAATCTATTGCTAAATACTTCAGTAGTTCAGTCCTACTACAAAATATAGAAGAGTAGTGGGCTCCTATTATCGGAGTAGAGCCCCTGTTCACAAATTACACACAATAAAACCCCTTTTATTTGCTCCTGAATCCAGTTCTCGTGCTCAAAACGTCTGTATCCCTGACGATGTGTATTGCATTGGGGTTGGGAGAGCAGCTCAGCGCCGGTAGGGATGGAAGCCCTGTACATTGTGGTTCTGTCCTCGTCCGAAGCTGCTGGGGGCCGGCTGGGCTCCTGACGAGGGTGCGGAGGGGGCTGCGGCGTACGAGGCAGTTTGCTGGCTGGGGTCTGCAAAGCTATGACCAAAAGCACTCAGGTCTTGCCCATAACCTGTCTCAACAGACATGAAAACATGGGACGTGATATTAAACACCAGTAAACTTGGAAGTGTCAGTATGCGACCAGGCTTTCTTGTAACCCCTCTGCATTTGATTGCATTTACTCGATTATTCACTTCTCGAGACAAAGGCCACGTACACACCGCAGCTAAATACAGTTGACACTTCTCTTAAGTCTAAAGTGTAGTTTGGTTTTTGCACAGTGCATGTGACATGATTTTTTTGCACTGATGTGTCTCAATGAAAAAATTAACTTTCATGGTATAAGTCTGTTTCCTTAAAGGGACAGTTCATCCAAAATAAAATAGTCATTATTTACTCACCCTCAAGTTGTTACAAACCTGTATGAGTTTGTTTATCCTACTGAACACGAAAGAAGATTTTTCGAAAAATTTTGGTAACCATGCAGTTGACGGCACCCATTGACTTCCATTAGAGAAAAAAAAACACCATGTGAGTCAATAGCTACTGTTAACTGTTTGGTACAGCAATTAGATTTTTGGGTGAACTATCCCTTTAACTAATTAATTACTATTAATTCTACAAAATTGTCCAAATTTATCACTGTAGCTGCAATAAAACGTGATCAATTTTAGGGTGGTCAAAAGTAGTCTTTTTAGATGATCTTTGATTTTCTACTTGAACATTAGGGGTAACCTTTTTTAAAGACTGTTACTTAACAAATTTAAATAAATATAGGCTTGAAATGGATTTAAGGGTATGAGAAAAAGAACAAGATTTTTTTAGTAATCATTATTACTAGTTAATCTGGTCATTACTGATTTTAGTAATCAGAGCTGTTTGTTTTTTTATCATGCACCCATTTAGTCTTTTTTTGTATGGCTACGTTGAAAAAAACGCTTCTTGTTTCACCACATTCGATTATAAATTACATCAATCATGAAAATAATAGCCTATATTTTAAATGCAAAATTGCTCGTGAAAATTTGTCAAACAGTTGTCAAATACTACGTGTTTAGCTACTTATATCTTGCCTCACCATTAAAATCTGAAGCATCGTGCTGGAATTTACTCTATTATTAACAGTAAAAACTCTTAGACCACTGGCCAGCCTAAAACTGTAACGGTTGAAACTTTGTCAAATACTGTTAAAAATATCACATACTGGGTGGACAATTTAGAATTTAGAATTATTGGTAGTGACCCCTTATCGTCTACTGTGGTTACAGTCCTGCTTTTAAAAATAGAATATTCTTAGTGTAATTCAAATAGATTGCACATTTTTATTATCAAAGTCGTTACAATCCTATCCTGCTTTTGGAGAACATTGGTTATGGGCTCGTGGTATATTAAAGCAGTAATCCCCAAGAAGCCGTGGTTTACAGAGAATTTATAATAGCTAATGGGTGTTTTTAGGCAGGACGCAAAGCAGAAAACCTCCTATAGCTGTTATAAATTCACTGTAAACCAAGGCTTTACGGGGGTTATTGCTTTTAAAAAAACAGTTATTCCATATACGTAGTAAGGTTTCACAAAATAGCAAATAAATACATAAACATTATTCTTCCATCAAACAAATTCCCCAGAAACTGTTGTGGTTCCAACAAAGTGGTTGCTGAGGAACACACAAATGTAAACAAAGGTGTGTGTCTGTAGAGTAATTTACAACAGCTTCGAACTTGGCTCAACCAATCAGATTCAAGGACTGGAACTATCCGATTTATAAAGAATGATTTGAACTCTGCCCATGTAAAGGTAATTAAACTGGGATTTGATCGAGTTGCTCTGACAAATGGTCTTATTTGCATGTTTCCAACAGGAACTAGTGCTTAAATATTTAGAGCAGATTGTTTGTGGGGTTGAGAGATACACACAACTCTAGTTTAAAGTAGTACACAGACATTTTTATCAGTAATAACTTCTACAGAGAAATTGGACAAGGTTTGAAATTGTAATGTGCTCAGCTTTAACTGTTTGTAATGTAAGTTTAATTGTATATGTAAGTTTATTTTGGATTTACACATTTAGTCCTGTTTGTCCAATTTTAGAATTCTACAAACAAGTTCACTCCTGAAAAATTAGTGATTTACTTATTTCCATGCGGTTATAGATCTTGCTAATATTACTTTGGTTGGAAATGTGTAACACAAGCAGATTAAACAGTTGGCATCTATTTTTCTTTTTACTGTGGTTATCCACGACGTCAATTCTGTACACACACTGACCAATAATGAAGTGACTTCACTCTTAAAAGCAGCTTTTCAGTGTGTATGTGGCCAAAGTATGTCCAATGCATCTATAAAAGAAAGACTTAAAACATAATTAACCAAATAGGAAACAGCTACAAACAAAAGTATGATGACAAACAGGTCATGAAAACACATTTAAAGCAGTCTGGAAAAATTAAAACACAAACACCAAAGGCAGAAATGCATTTTGGACAGAGTTTATTCCAAAGTCTCTAGATGAAAGTGAAACATTAGACTACGGGAACACAAATTAAGAGAAATGGATAACTTTTAAAAGTCGAGTAAAGAATCGAATTGCCAGCGGTCGCCGAATCCGCAGATTTGTTCAGCCGTGTTTGTCACACGCTGCGTGAGGGGCACAAAATCCACAGAAAACCCAGCAGAGACAATATTAGATCATCCTTTTGGCAGCAAAGCAATGCAGTGATGGGAAAAAGAACATCTGGAGCAAGCCGTCAGTTTTGTTCATACAATAAACTACAGCTACAAGCCATACGAGTTACAATACTGAGAGATTCAGATCAAAAGAAAACACAAACATGGAGTTTATTGTATTTCATTCAAACATGCATCTTTTGAGGCTCTCTGAATGACATGTAGCTGTACTTTAGTATATCCCATTAAAAACTGAAGAGATTGATGTAGAATATGCACACGGCATATGCATATTGTACATGGGATGCATGTAACAGAACCGAAGCATTATGGGTCCACAGGCTGATGTTTGTTTTATTGGGTTTAAGTGATTGTAGTATGCAGTTGCTCACCTACCTGCACTATATCCCTGCTCTTCCTGTACATAAGTGTGAGAAGGACGCGTTGGTCCGTAGGCAGAGGGGTCCTGAGGATAGTTACCCAAGCCTAGCAGGGAGATGAGGAGACCAGGTTGACTCGACCCAAAGAGAGTCTGACTTAACCTCTACCTTACAGCTCCTACCCAGGTGAACCCTGCCCTCTCCTGCCTTCAGGGCTCATGAACAGAACATGTGGATGGATTGGCCCCGCACTGTTTCTAAATGAGCATGTTTATCAGGCTGCTCAGCCATCGAGGTGCTGATGAATGAAAGCAAAGCGTAGGCGTGACACACAGCAGCCGATGAGACCACGCATCCATACATCCAGCCAACACAGACGGCCTGACCCCATGCTAACAGCACTTTATGTACAGCAAAATAAAAGTGATAAGTCTAAACCGGGTTCGAAGACTTTATCCTTGATTGTTCTGGAATAACATTCTTTTAAAAACGATTGCTATATTTGTTACGCCCAAATGACCTGATATTTTCACCATTGATTCATAAAGCCGCACATTTACCTCTCAGACAAGGGTGGGCGATATACTCATAGACACAATTAACCAGTAGAAATTTGTCCACTGGTAGAGATTTTGGACTATCATCTCTATCGTAGTTACACATTCACGTGACGTTGCTTACATGGTCATGAAAATGTATATTTTGCATGCTTTTTAAACATTGCGGTTTAAAAACTAGTGATTTTAAACTGTTGAAGTGCAATCAGAAGCGAAAGATAACTAATTTCGCCATATACCAGCGCTGTCTGAGAGACTTTCTGAGCAGTTATGGTTTTACGCTTTATAAGCCTTTAATGTTTAAAGGGATACTCAACCCCAAAATGAAAATTTTGACATTAATCACTTACCCCCATGTCGTTCCAAACCCTTAAAAGCTTAGTTCTTCAAAACACAATTTAAGATATTTTGGATGAAAACCGGGAGGCTTGTGACTGTCCCATAGACTGCAAAGTAAAATACAGTGTCAAGGTCCAGAAAAGTATGAAAAGCATCATCGGTATAGTTGATCTGCCATCAGTGGTTCAACTGTAACATTATGACGCTATACGCAGGCAGCGTACGCTCTTCTGCGTCAGCCGCATCTGCACAGATTCACTGTTATATTCCAAAGCAAAGCGTAAATATACAAGCGTAAATACACCAAAATGGCACTACTCTGATGTGAAATGGCACAGAAGAGACACATTTTTGAAAAAAGTTGTTGTTTTGGTTTTATTCGCGGACAAAAAGTATTGTCGTCACTTCATAATGTTACGGCTGAACCACTGATGGCAGCTGGACTATTCTGACGATGCTTTTCATACTTTTCTGGACCTTGACACTGTATTTTACTTGGCAGTCAATGGGACAGTCACAAGCCTCCCGGTTTTCATCCAAAATAACTTTTAATATTTTAAGGGTTTGGAACGAAATGAGGGTAAAGTGATTAATGACAAAATTTTAATTTGGGGGGGGGTGGTCGCTTTTAATATAAACTTGTGTCAAAATGCTCATCTTTGCAAGTATCCTCATAAACACAATACTTTAGGTCTTAAGTGAAATCAACGGCTGAGACAGAAAACGTATAACCGTATATTGGATCCGGGTAGCTCTTAAAGTGACAGCCGTCTAATATCCCTGCTGTCTGTGATTCACATTAGTCAAACAAGAAAAGAGAGGATCTCTCACTGCTCTTGACAATCACTTGGGTAACTTGAATAAGAATATATTTTAATTTACACAGTGAAGGAAATAAGAGTTTTTATTCTTTTGAAATAAGATTTTGGTCATATCGCCCATATCGCTTGGTGGTTTCTTAAGTATGTAGTTGCTAAGGTGTTCTAAATGGTTGTTCTGAGTGATTGCTAGAGTATTATGGCTGATTCTCTGTGCCTAGATATAGATCTGTTTACCCCAAAATGAAAATTCTGTCATCGTTTATTAACATTCATGTCATTCCAAACCTGTATGGAACGTAAAAGAAGATATTTAGAGAAATTCCAAAAGCTGTTTTCATACAAAACAGCTATTTTTGGTCACCAATATTCTTCAGAATATCTTCTTTTGGCTTCTGCAGGGTTTGGAATGCAATGAAGTTTCTACTGAGTAAACGATGACAGAATTTGATTGGTGGTAGGTTTCTAGCACCAACAGAAATGGAATGAAAAATGTGACTAGTTATAATACTTGGGGTTAGAGGTTTGTTGTGGTAATAATTGCTACAGTAAAAGCAGCTTCACCGCTAAAACGCACTGCGTTCCACATCTCACCAACCTCCAGATGCTTTTAGCTCTAGCTGCTTCTATGAAATAGGGGTCTATGGCTATTTCTGTAGGGTCAGCTCTACTTTCTAGTCTAATGGATGCTCTAGATTTCTGTACTGTGACTGCACCTGCACCAAGAGGCGTCTTTGTATATCTTATCTTACACTTGATGAAAGTCCAAAGTCAGTCATTAAATCTCACATGCAACTTTTTCTCATTGGCACCCACACCATCAAACGCTGAGGACATCTACAGATGAAAATCCTTGTCTGCGTTAGGATGAAGCGTAATCTGGTCAAAAGCAGCATTGCAGTACAGGATGATCTAATTCACACATACCACTGGATAACCCTCCACAGACTGCATTATATCTTCATTGAGGGTAAATAAACTGAAGGTCTGTGTGGAAGCGTGTGTATGTGATGTCATCATGCCCGTTCAGCCGTGTGAACAGGAAGCACATCTGCAGTGGTTTGGTGCCGAGGCTTAGTGTGCTCTTACCATACTGGCTATAGGAGAAGTCTGGCTGTGCTGGGGTGGCTTTGCTCAGGTCCTGAGAGGGAGTCGTCGCCGGGGCAAAACCTAAAGGCCCTGCACCCGGTGTGGCGGGAGGGGGCGGCATTCCATGTGCTACAAACTGGTCACCTTGAGGTGTGCCAAAACTATATCCTATGTTAAAAAAAAGGAAAAAGAGAATAATGCAGGAATATATATATATATCACATGGCTGAGCAGAGTCTTTGGGTCATATATAGAAATGCCACTGCAAAAAATATAGGAACTGTTCACTTACCAAACTGAGGTTGCGCGCTAAAGCCCTGCTGGGGGTATCCCTGAGGTGCCCCGAATCCCCCTGTAGGTGCTGCAACTAGAAATGCATTAAATGGAGAAGGAGGTTGTGCGGGTACCCCACGGCCAGCAGTTAAAGGAGGTCCATACCCAGCTGAAACACAGGAGGAGTTCACACACATCACACTTTAGTCAAAACTCACTCATCAAGTCCGATGCAACTGAACAAGTATAAAATATTTATAAAATAAACTATGCACAACAAATACCAAACTTTATGCAATGTAATTCCACTGAATAAATTGTTCACCATATAAACATTATATGTAGAATATAAAAAAATAATACAAATTTTATAATATATGAATATAAATTATATGTATGACAACATATGCATTACTTTAAATTATCAAATATATGTCTACTGTATATTAAGAGTTTATTTGTAAAAACAGATAACTGCTAGATAAATCACATTTTAGTCATTGTGCATTTCAATTTATCTCAATCAAACTGCAGTTGGGTTATTTTGATTAGGTAAAAAACACAATAACTAACTAACACAATAAAACGTTATCTGTTCTTGCAAATTTACTCTTTATATATGTATGTATATATATCTGTATGTGTGTGTGTGTGTTATTTATTTATTTTCAACGTTCAAAAGCTTGGGTCCAGTTTATTAATTAATTAAATATGAATTAATGTAATATTTTATAATATCATAAAGAAATTAATAAGCTTGTTCAGCAAAACTGCATTAAATTGATCAAAAAACGACAGAAATTGACAACATTACAAAAGATTTATACTTAAATGCTATTCCTTTGAATCAGAACAATTCTAAAAAATATATATATATCATCCTTTTTTACAAAATAAATAATAATATTAAGCAGCACAGCTATTTTCAATATTAAGAAATAATACAAATGTTTCCTAAGCTCCAAATTAGCATATTAGAATGATTTGATAGAATGAGGATCAGGCGACACTGAAGATTAGAGTAACGATGCTGAAAATTCAGCTTTTATCACAGGAATAAATTAAATTTTAAATATACTGAAATAGAACACAGTTATTGTAAAGCAAACTTTTTTTTCAAACTTTTGAACAACAGTGTAAATATAAAGTATATTCAGGGAAATGGTGTGAAAAGGCCTTTTAGTGATAGTTCAAATGCCAAATAATAAAACAAAACATACCAAGAGGTTGACCTGTAGACACCCAAACACCTGGAACAAAAAAAAATACACACATTTTAACTCACAACAACCAGACTATGAAATTACAAACTGAATCAAAACTGTGGGGCGAAGCCAGAACATGTTGTATTTCTGGATTCACGCCAGGCAGAGCAGGTTTATTTTGGGCGAGATTTACATGAAAACACCCCCCCCCGCCACACACACACACACACACACACACACACACAAACACCCAGTGTGGTTTAGCCAGATGGCACAAACGGCAAAGCAAAGTGTGACTGATACTAGTTGGCTCTTAGGCTCATTTTTCAGGTTGGGATGCATTACGCTCCCGCTGTGTTCTGGCCCAACATGTCACTCACCCTGAGGCCCATAGCTCTGCTGCCAGCTCGGAGCTGGTTGTGCTGCCCAGCCATTGGCTGCGCTTAAGATGGCTCGGGGCCCCCACTGATTGGCTCCCAGCAGACCGGGGGCGGGAGCTTTGCTGTCCCGTGGCTCCGCCTTCTTCACTTCAACCTGCACAAAGGACAAGAGGTCGTAACTAGCGAGAGGTGAATTAACATACTGCCTACCTCCCCCACTCACCTATCAGAAACTTTAGCCCTCACCTTATAAATAATACTATTACTTAGGCCAAATACATGACCGTAGTCCATATGGAATGGATTATACTTGGTCTCTTCTCTTTGATAACTATTTAAACCAATGTTTCGGAGGTACTTGGGTATGAAAGGGACATTTACGTTGGTTAAAAGTCTATAGGTCAGATCAAGCAGGTACATTCCTGCGTAAATTTGAGAATAAATTTTAATTTAAATGACCACAGACGTACCTGAGAAACACCGTCCCTTCATATATCCTACATCTCAGCTCTTTTTATGTATTTATAAACTGCTGATAGAAAATTAAGACTTACCTCCCCCTGGCTAATGCTTAAGAACTTCAGTTTAGATACGACAACAGAAATATAAGGGTCAATGATGTTTAAAAGTATGATAATTAAGTTGTAACAAATAATTAACATGCAGATAATAAAAATGGAGAGATCAAATTCTAATCAAAGAGGAATCTTCATACTGTGTCAAACATGAAATTAATATAGATTTTCTGCAGAACATTGGCAGGCAAAAATGGCGTTTTCTTAGTGCACGTTAATGTGGATGCCTACAGGGCCTAATCAAAAGATCCCACCCCAGAGACTCTACAATGTTCTGGTCTTGGGACTAACTATTGAAATTGCAATGTAATTTAAGAAGTAACCAATTTTTACATGCATGAATGTATAATAATACATTGGTTGTTGGTTGGATGGAAACAGATCCAAGTTGTTTAATTACATTGCTGTCTCCAGAGAGCTCTCAGATTTAATCAAAATGATCTTAATTTGTGTTCCAAAAATGACCGAAGGTTTTACAGTTTTGAAACGACATAAAGATGAGTAATCAATGACAGAATTTTCATTTTTGGATGAACTAACCCTTTAATTGTGCCTACAGGTATATCACCCATCCCTACACAATTTGATCAATAATATGCATTTAGAAAACATATTTCAATCCTCATTTTTATGATAACCTAAAGTATTAAAATATCTCTCCCCAACTAACCACACATTTTTGATTATGATTCATGATTATTTGGCTTAAAAAAATACAAATCACGATTACTGACATTTTAACCATTTTCACATAACCACAAAAAAAGTGAATGTCAACTTGCTTTAGTCTCAGCAAACAGCACAAACGACTGTGTGAAAGAAAACAGACTTGGCTGTATTACACTTTCATTTGAGCAGAATATCTCAATAGAGATCACTTGCATGTTTTACTGGTGTTTTCAGCTCATCTGTGCTTTTTCCATAACGTAGAGAAATGCATGCACATGGTTACCAGTTTGGGAAGATTAAGTAAACCTCTAAAGTAGAAAATGCATTGATTTATGAAAAAAGCTTGGGGGATTTAAACTTTTGAAAGCGTGTTACCAATGCAAGACTACACATATGCCAATTTAAAATAAAATGTTTTCATGATAAGTCGCCAACATGCAAATATTATAAATAACTATGCTTAATAAATGGAGAAAGGCAGAAATCGTGATCAGGATTAAAACACGATTTGATAAGTAATGCTTCCCTAAGCAATAACCTCTAATTATATAATTTTCCAATTAGGTGAATGATATTCTATTACCTGCCACTCAGTAAAAAAACAAAATGGACAAATGTGGTTTAACACACACACAGGGAAGTTTCACTCCAGTTAAAGTGGAGATCCAGAAATAGACGTGAGACTCTAAAGGGGGTGAGTTATTGGGGTCACCTTGCGTCAAGAGCGAGAAGTGATATTTTTCCGTTGGGAAGCAGCATATATGTAACGACTCTCTTTTCGTCTCTCTCCTCCTCTCTCACTGTCGACCTAATTAGGTATCAGTTTGAGCGAGTGGTCTGCAACCCTCACATCGGCAACACACACTCCCGCGGGCATCGAGTGATGGGAGGCCTCGCGCAAGTCTTCGCATCCAACAGTAGAGCTGGGATTTGGTACACAGTTTGATATGCTCCAGTTTCTAATTTTATAACATATGGCCCCCACCTCCCTTAAAGCCCCAATGAAATAATGTCATGTGAAGAACAATAGCACAGGTACCTTAGTACCTGATTCCTTCAGGAACAGAGACCCAAGTCAAGGAGAACGTCGGTGGGCGAGAACAAACTCAATGTAGGACAAACGCTACAGAGCTATTCCGGAGTCTTGAACGCACTTCACTTTAAATCAGCACACTGCAGTCATGACGGAGCAAGAAAACCAACCTAAAGACAGACTTCTCTGAATTCTGGGTCTGCGTGAGGCAATTAGTCAAAACTCCAGTGATATATTTTCAAAAACTACAAACTGGCCACACTGGGAGTGATATTTTACGAAGTGGAGCTGGTGAGGTGAGATAACACGTCATGCGACTTGTTCAGTCTTGCGCTATCCCAAGAAACAGACTAATACACCTAGGTATCAGACAATAATCTTACACCACAGAGGCATCTGCTACCCACCCAAAGCCCGTTTGGAGTAGACTAACAGACACAGTATGGAGATTCGAATATTGAGGTCACTTAATTAAGATTTCTCTTTGCCTTCTGGGAAAATATAGAACTCAAATAGTAAGTGACCTGACAGTAACAACCTGAATAAAAAAATAAAATAAAAAAAGGAAACCAACCGGTTCTTTAGGTGAGTGCTGATATGCTTTAAAGTTCACTTAGCATTTATATACAGTGGTACAACATATTCTAAAAGCTCACTTTATTTGAATAATTATTCACTTTATACAGCATTACGTCACCTAAAGGAGCGGTCCAAATGAACTAAGCCTTGGGCGACTAACATGTATGTAAAAATACATAAAATGTAACAAACACAAACTTTCCCAAACTTTTCCCACATTGGGAGAGAAATAATGTTTTCAATAATGAGAAACGCACTCTTTTACACGTTAAATGTCAAATTTCTAACTATTCGTTTTAAGCGTGTTTGGTCGCCCAAGCTTTAGTTTCTGTTGTAGGGGAAAATAAAACTACAACTACACACTTTTTTGCCCATGATGTCGTGAAAATGCATGTTGACAGCCTGGTCCACTGATTGTTCGGCCTCGAAAGTTATAAATCCAAAACCTAGCCAACGACCAAAAGTCAACAGAGCAGCAGGGTGTTGGGACAGATCAGCTAGAAGAACATAAGAGGGATGGGGTGGGGGGTACCTGAGGTTCAGATGACATCACGGCCCGAGTCACCAGGAAAGGTCACAGGTGGAGGCCCGAAAGGACAGAAGCGATACGTGTAATTCTGCTCTCTTTAATACTTTAACCTTGAACATGTTTAATGAGTAACAGCCGTAGACGGCATTTGATAACTGAAGTCAGGTCTTACGCAACCTCAATGCTACTGATGCCGGATATTTGTCAAATTATGGGTTTGATTTTTTATTTTCTGCCTTTTAAGTTTCATCCGAACCTCACTTTCATCACCACCCCAATCTTACACAACAAATGCGAGCAGCAACCACAATCATCAATGCATAACAAGAATGATCATTGCAACTACATGTTTTACTGGTTTTTCTCAAAGCTTCCCAAAATGCTATAGTACTTTGGGCAAACCAAGAGAACAAAGAGCACCACAAGGATATAAGGATATCTGTGAAACATTTAATGCAGCCTAGTTTCTCGTGTGGCGTAAGCATGGTTAAAGCTCAATTTCATAGATCTGCTCGGAGGCTCGAGGACAACGGAAAAGACGCAACCGTGTGAACCCATGTGTGCAGGGGTCACGCAGTCACTTAAGTGATAAGACGGAGCACAATCCTCCAGCAGCAGCTGAGTTTAGCTGCGCCAGATCCACCAGTGTGAACTAGTTTCCATCAGATCAGATATCCGTGGCAGAACTGGGCTGCGAGAATCTCCACTTTGGGATCTAACCTGATTCCGATTGCACGTCCTTTGAGACTGAAGAGATCTGAGAATTCGTACACTATGTGGAGCAGAACCATCTGTTTAAATGAGAACTAAATATACTCAACGTGCCCTTCATCACCAGGCCTGGTTTCATTAAAGAAGAAAGTTTTTAAAAGTCAATTAAATTTGTCTCTTTTTATCAAAAGTGACTAGTTGTTGCGCCGTCTGGAAATATTTGTCATCCAGCCGCTGGACTGCATCTGAACTTAATCTGAGCGGTGAATTTGCACAAGCGATACTTTGACAACTGGTGCCTTAAGTGAGATGATTTTAGAGACACAACTTCAGGTTTGCGAAGCTAAAAGTACTGCATGGTAATGCTCAGCACTTTTTGTAAAGCTGATTCTATAAATTCATTCCCATTTGCATTTACATCCAAAACACAGTCTGCTGGATGACATTTTAAAGTCCTGAATCCATAAAGCCACTGAAAACACAAACCTGACTTTAACATATAGACGGTGTGCAATTACTCTCTTATGAGGAGTAAAATGCAAACATCTGACATGGTGTATGCACTAAATCTCTCAACAGGAAGTGTTTTAGTCCGTTTTAGTGAAAGCACAATGAAAATCATTGCCTGTAGTAGGAAACAAATTGAAGCATTAACCATGTTTAAACCAGAGAAACAGGCTTGAGTGTGTTTCACACCAGGCCTTAATCTGTGTGGTGCCACTATCTGTACTGTATCCTACAAGAAAGAACAGACATATCTCAGGAAAAACGTTAATGCATTCAAACACTTGACAAGGAAAACAGGGACATAAAAAGAAAGATAGAAAGAGCTTACTTAAATGTACTACATTGCAATAAACACTCGTAAATCAATCAAATGTAAACGCTCATTATTAAACAAAACTTATTTAAATGTCTAAAGGTTAACAGAAATGTGATTCAAGAAATTGAATAAGACAAATGACAAACTATTCCACGGTTACCCAACGAGAGTGAAATGTGTAAAGTAATTTAAGGCTGAACAGTAAAAGCAGTTCAGTTTACAGGAAGACATGGAAGGACATGCTTTGAGTGATTGTAAACAGTGCACTGCAAATTTTCTGTGTAAAATAGGATTTTAAAATTAAATAGCTGTTCTTTTTTTTCAGTCATTTTGATGGCTGTTTCTCATTTAGTTCTTCAGCTGGACCACGTCATAGCCAGTGTGTCTTCAGCTAATCTGAATAGTGCTGTTATGGAAAACAGGTACTGGCTAGATAATAAAACAGTGGATCTACTGAACTTGAAAAGTGTCAGCCATCAGCATTACGCTGTTTTGATATCTTAAAGGGATAGTTCACACACTCCTTGTCCTGTTATTTCATTTTCCCACAGAACACAAAAGTGGAATTTTTTGAAGAATCCTCACATTCTCTTTCTATAGTAGTAACCACCTTTGTCAAGCTCCAAAAAGCCTAAATTTATTAGTATTTTTACCACTACATGCAACATACAAAAAATATGTTTTTTTTTTTATTTTTTGTGCTGATAATGAAATTGGTAACAGGATTTTTTGTGGGATAAACAACTATAAACAGCATTTCTTAAATGCATGTCGCTTGTTATTGTCCAAAAAACACTTTTAAATAGCAATGCATATAAATTGAGCGTTACATGTTTGAAGTCTTGTTCAAATTAAAATTCAAGTATTTACTCGCTAATATAAATATTTAGCAGCATCTATTCAAAAAGTCAACAACTATGAATAAGAAAACTTTTATAATTTCTCCTTTTGTGTTCCACAGAAAAAACTAACAACACCGATTTGAATAGAGTGAAAAAAAGACTATTTTCATCTTGGGGTGAACTGCTCCTTTAAGGCACAAGCAGATGTGCAAGACGCTGAACCAACTGAGCATGTTTGATGCAAATGTGTGCGTGTCATGTGGATGCTGCTGATTTGCCTTGCCATCATGCAAAAGTTGAGACACACCAAACCAAGCATCACACACATGAGAGGGGCGGATGGCCTGCGTGATGTTCTCTTCTCTTTGGGTCAGAATAGTTTGTCTTGTGCATGAGGTGAGATAGAGACTGAATGGGAGCCAATATGAATGTGTGGATTACCTCGAGGCCTCTGTTTCTCTGCGTCATAGATCATTACCACCTCTGTGACCTTCAAAAGGGAGAACAGGACCGGTGAAGGAAGAAACAGACAAAGAAAAAGCATTGCATGTAAAATATATTACATACAGGGGGCGCCAAAGGTGTGATAAAGTATTAAAAACAAGGGATTCAAAATGTGAAAATACTAAAGTAAAAATGTCAGGTAAAATTAATAAAAAGATGCACATGCTCATTTGTGCATCTTTTGACATCATTACAACATCTTTATGGAATTTATTCAGTCATTAATAATGCCTAATTAAAGAAAAATGGTATATTTCTACATCTGTGTCCATCTCACCACTCCAAATCTGTTGAAATAATCCCTGAGTTCAGCTTCACCGCAATTATGAGGAATTCCACCCACAAATATCTTCTTAGATTTATTGCTGTCACTTTTGCTTCCTTTCTATAACACACACACACACACACACAAAAGGTTAGACAAAGACTCGACAATGATAGTTCACCCAAAAATTTTAATTAACCTATTGGTTAACTCTTCCCCTCAAGCCATCCTAAGTGTTAGTATAATTTTATTTGAGACAAATACAAAGCTGATTAAAAAATGTCCTGACTCTTCCAAGCTTTATAGTGGTATTCAATGGGTGTTGAGATTTTAAGCCCAAAAAAAGTGCATGCATCCATCATAAAAAGTGCTCCACATGGCTCCGGGCTGTTCATGAAAAGGCTTTCTGAAGCAAAGCAATTCATTTGTGTAAGCAAAATAACCATATTTAAAACTTTAGAAACCTTAATATCTATCTTATGATAGAGATGACTTTTTATGCTGGATGGACAGACTTTTTTGGGCTTTAAATCTCAACACCCATTCACTGCCATTATTAAGCTTGGAAAAGCCAGGACGTTTTTAATAAAACTCAGAATCGTCTGAAAGAAGAAAGTCATATACACCTAGGATGGCTTGAGGTTGAGTAAATCATGGGCTAATTATAATTTTTTGGTGAACTGACCCTTTAATAAAATAAACATCATGCAGTTTTCAGACTCATATGAACATACTTGGAATTTGTTTTTTTACGCGGTTTTTCATTTTTTAAGTTCTTACCCAGCCTTCTTTTCCCCGAGTCTTCTCAGGCTGCAT
Source organism: Carassius carassius (assembly GCF_963082965.1). Taxonomy (NCBI): domain Eukaryota; kingdom Metazoa; phylum Chordata; class Actinopteri; order Cypriniformes; family Cyprinidae; genus Carassius; species Carassius carassius. Next base: position 2,348,656 of record NC_081798.1, on the reverse strand, counting down.
ACCTCGAGGTGTACAAGGCTTTGGGTCAATCTGCGAGAATAAACAGATAGTACTTTTTCAGTAACACTCAAACTGGCATGCCATTAGAGCACTGGATTGTTTTTAAGTCAGAATTAAAATGTGATGCACTGATTGTGATTGGGCAAAATGGGATTATAAGCAATTCTCCTCACATTTCTTCCATCCAGGTTATGAGGTTTGGTCTCCAGGACGGTCCGTACGCAATTGGGGTCTTTAAACTTCACAAAGCCAAAGCCCCTGGACTGATTTGTGCTTTTATCTTTCATGATGACACAATCCACAACCTCTCCATACTGGCAAAAGTAGTTTCGCAAAGTCTCTAACAAAACACAGAAATAACTAATTATGTCAACAACTTGACTTTTGATACATCCAGGTTCTTAACTGGTTGGCAGAATTGCAAATCTGTTAAAAAACAAACCATATAATGTACAGTTAGGATAGCACAAAAATATTTATCAATTCTAAGAGGAAAAACATTTCCTATCCATGTGTATAATCAAACTTTACAGCATTTTGGAGTAAACTCTTCTCACGGCTGGCAGAAGTGAGCCAAACCAGACTAGAAACCAGATTGCATATATTAATGGTTTGCATGACTGCCCTCAACCTTAAAAACCAATGTAATATTCAAGTTTTTGACATGCACAACAGCCTAATGCAGTATTGTATATATTACAGATATATTATATCTGCCTACATATTGTTATGGCAGTTATTAGAAATCTGCATTAGCACTGCAGGGCATTCAGAAGCCTGTTTTCATTAAATGCATTTGCTAAAAAAAAATAAGCATTCAAAAAAAATACATACACCATGAACAATATTAGATCATTTTCCATTGATTTCCTCATTGCATTTTACGCATGCTATTTGATACAGGCTCAATTCGATTTCTGGAGCTTGCATCCAAGCGGCAGTTTTACTTGCAACCACATACCGAAAAGGCAAGCTCAGCCCCTGAGTGACAGCCTGGATTCTACACTGAGTTTATGGAGAATATTATAGCGTGCATTAAGCCAGCAATGCAAAACAAGACGGTGCTTTCAATGAAAAATGCACTACAGTGATACAGGCTCACACTTGCATTATTTAAGAGCAACTAATGTTACTGTATAAATCTATAAGAGGGTTAATAGGACTGTAACACTCACCCTGGGTGGTGCTCCAATCCAGTCCACCCACAAACAGCTTCCTGCAACACATAAATGAGGGAACGTCACAATGCATTTGCGTTCATTCGGAAAGGAACATGAGCCAAGGTGAAGGAGAGAAAACACGTTTGCCCTTGGCACTGAAAGACTGATCTGTGCGGTCTAACGGGTCATAATCAGAAACCAGCAATACATTCAAATAACCTCAGACATGAGCCGGTTTATCAAATCAACCTGGCTGACGTAAACTACTGCAGGCTGGGTCACACCGTCCATGCATGAGCTTATCTACTGGTCTACTATATTATAGTATAGAAGTCAGAGAGATGGAATCCTCCAATAGGATTATTAATAAACTTAAAAAATAGCAGTCTCCAGTTTGTGATTGTAAGCTTATAGGATAAGAAGAGCAAATACAAGCCTCTAGTTTGATTATAAAACTTATGTGACCCTGGAGCAAAAAAACCGTCATAAGTAGCAGGGGTATATTAGTAGCAATAGCCAACATTACATTTCACGGGTCAAAATGTAAGTTGCGACATGTAAGTGTTTATAAAACTTGCACTATAAAAAGAGAGTTATAAAATACTCGTTTGTTTATAAGAAACAGATTGACACAAGCCTCCAGTTTGACAGCTCATATTTTTCTGTCAATCTGTCTCTTAGCTTCTTTTTTGAAGCATTCAATCAGTTAAATTAACTGGTAACATGTCGTTGTCAAGTTTAAGGAGATCATTGGAGCACCAGAGTGAACTGCGGTGCTCGGCAGGATGGTTCGCCGGGACTTGCTGTCCTCTGGGCGGCCCGCTGCGCATCTTTCTCCGCTGGAACTTACATCCAAACACTGTCACGTAAACACACCGTGTCTTACCCGATTTCATCTCCAGCTAAGTTGCTGTTCATCTCCGTGGCGAGGGTCGTGGACGGGAGTGCTGACATGGGTCCTCGCTCGGTCTCCTGCCGGTCTCCGCCGCCAGGGAAGGTCACACTCCGCTTTCGGTTCAAACCGAATCTGCGCAACACTGACGCGAGCCACGGGGCGCCCCAGCAAGGGCGGCGCAATCAGAGCAAAGCATGATGGGAAATGGAGTCCACTAGGCTTTACAGTATAAAAGAAGGAGAGAGAGAGAGAACGATTGACACGGTAAATAATATCCATTTCATTTCAGTTCTTTAAATATAGATATACAATAATTAAGGCTAAAGGTGGATAATTGTAAATATGTTTGTGTATTGCAAGTTTTTTTAAATGTTTGGTTTAAATTGAAATGCACTAGGCCTAATTTGCACAAAGTCTAGTACAATATTCTGAATACTGGATTAAGTCCGTTTCTTGTTTCTTTATTTATTCTTGTTTCTTTATTTAGTTTCTATTTTTAGGGATTTTGGTATCTTATTTTTGCCACTCCATAATTCAGGAAATAGAATTGACAGAAACAATATATTTTTTCAAAATGTTGTATATGATCAAGCAAAACTATATATGAACAAATCCCTCTGTAAAAACCTTCAGGACATAGACAGGAATAAAAATGCAAAGTTTGGTGTGTGTAGGTACTCAAGTGGACATTTATGGCTCAGTGTAGGAGGAAAAAAAATGTTTTTGAGAAAATGTAAGTATTGTAAATTAAATGGATTGACAAAAATAGATAAAGTGCTATAAAATAAACATTTAACATCGACCTTTGGATGTTTTCTTTCCACTAGCATGAAAAAAAATAAACACTTTATGTAAAACCAAAAAGCCCAAAATCTTAATAGGTGTATGAAAAAAAACAGTGTTTTTTGCCTGCAGTGTTTCCCCTTAAGTTAACATTAGCATTGTGGGCATGTAAGTAAACAATAACAACTTTGCACACAAATAATTTTGATTTTGAAGAATGTTCGGGGTTTAGTGAGTATTAATGAAGATTGTGGCTGTCCAACTTTGCCATTGATGATTCAGTTCTCTTCTCTTAAAAGGTAATGAGAAAAGCAGCAAAAACCAAGTCAGGAATTGATCATTATTTTACTCAAAAATCTAACAAAAATCAAGAAAATTTTACATGTTTGTCCTGACTTGAGTGAGTGAATGAGGACAGAATCTTTTATTTTTTACTGTCTCTTTAAGAAATTTCAGTTCTGAGTGTACTTAATCGTGATTCAGTAAAAAGCTGTTTGCAATGTAGTATTAGCAAACCTGTTTCAACAGGTTCATGAATACACTGCTGGGGGTGCAGTGATCAGTGTTTACATGGAGAATAGAGAATAAAAAGTCAAGAGGATTGTCGCTGATACATACTTCTATTAATTAGTGATTAAATCTAATGCATTTTTGATTTGACTGAATAACATACAATCACAAAACCTAAGCAGGACAAATTAATTTGCTTTTAATAGTGTTTAAATGAATTAATTCCAATTAGTGTTTTGTTTGCTGACTACAGACCATGAAGAAATGCAAAGGAATTCATTAAGATGTTGCAGCAGAGCACAGATGTGCCAATTCTGACATAGTATTATTTTAAACTATTTTGTATCACAGGAATGTTGGGTATGCAAGTAGCCTATGAATGTGTAACTGAAATATTGATGAAAGTGGAAAACAAAATGTGGCTGTTTTGCATGTAAATAGTTCAGAAAGTCCACTTGCTCTGTGCGATTGCACAACCTTAACTATCAGTCACGTGATTAGAGTTAATAGTCAGACTGCATGCCTACTTAAATCCACATACTATTGTTTATTATTTATTTATTTTAATTTTTCGGTGGGACAAGGAGCATAGAAATACCATGTTTTTGAACATATATGTATATGGTAATCATTCAGTACCATAATATAAGATGGAGTACAAGTCTGAGATCAAAACGTATTAGCTGTATAACAATTTGTGTTAAAAGTTAAATTGAAAATTAATTTGACAATAACTTATTTGATCGGTCTCTGTTTTGAATTTATGATATGAACCTGCAGACCTTGATGTTTCATGTTAGTCAAAGTCAAGTCAAAGTTTGCTTTATTGTCAAATTTTGCAACATATATATGCAGTTTTGCGTTTCGTTGCCTTGTACCTTACATGTGCAATTACAATAAAGTTGAATCTAATCTAATCTAATCTAAAATGTATAGCATACAGAGAATTGAAACGGCGTTAAGACCCTTGGAGCACAACACCAAACAATAATGCTAGATTGTAAAAATACAAATAAAAACAGATTAAATATCATATAAAATACAACTATACAGATAAAGGCATGCCTAAAAAGATAGATAAAACAAGTTCTGCAGCATCAAAAAAAGTTTACATCTAAGATTTGCAATGTGGTTTTGAAATCAAAGTGCCATCATTGTATTATCGTCTGCAATGACAGCATCATGGTTCTGCCACATGGCAATGAATAACTCATTGTCATTTAAAATAGTAAAGGATAGTAAAGGTTACAGCCGTTAGGTTAACCATCATGAATCAGAAGTTGTTCCAGCTGTCTAGTCTAGAGAGCAATGCATGTGAGAGTCCACCCCCTTCTTATCAACAGTCACTCTTTGACAAGACTGATTCTTGCACACTCAGCAGTTCTTTAAATATATAACACTCAAGTCAAGCCAGAGACGACCTCTTCAGCCACTGGACGTTGATTCAACACTAACAACATTCAAGAATCCACCATGACCAGTGCTCAGCCGATCTTCTCAAAGGGAGAAAACTGCAAACAAGTGTGGCACGACGCGAGTGCTGACTACAATGAGACAGACACACACTTGGAGATCATGGGGAAACCCGTTATGGAGCGCTGGGAAACTCCATATATGCACTCCCTTGCAACAGTTGCTGCATCTAAAGGTACTTTGCTATTTTAATTCATAATCAGCTGAAACATTGAGTCAAAGAACTCGAATCGTTGCGTTACGTTTTCATTGAAAGTGACTTTAATAGTCCTATTAGTGTCAATATTATCCGCCAAAACCTTTAAAACGAGACGTTTTCTAAAAAAAAAAAAACACTGTAAAAGTAAGCATTTTACTATGGCGAAGGGATTCTGAATCTTAAATGAATTGTTCACTTAAATCGAATCTTTTGAACAGACATGTATAAACGATTCATTTGTGAATCCGTTATCAACTCTTACTCCTTGAACCGAGTACTGTTCAAATCTACGTTTATTAACCTAATCTATGCAAAAATAACTATTATGTAATGTCGTAAAAGACCAGTTCTAATATATATATTAATCCGAACATGTAGTATTCATGTAACGTAAATCCAGAAAAACAAAATACTTTTTTGGATACGTCTAAATCAGGTTTAATGTTAAGTTTGATCAGCAAGGGCCTTTCTCGCTTTATATTTCACAAATCAACAATTTTATCGGAAAATAACTTAATAAATTGATAAACAACAAACCGTCACCCCTATGTTCCAACATTGGCTTTTTAAATTATTGTTATTATTATATTTTCCAACATGTACGTCACGCCAGGGTGGACCACGTAATGGCGTAAAAGACCAGTTCTAAAAGATCTGTTCAAAAGAACCGATTCCAGAAACGAGTCTTCCCAGAGACTTTCCCGCACTACTATGGCAGAGACGTCGCTAATGAATATTAATGTAGTGATGCTGACGTTGCGTCGTAACCTTCCTGGAGCGACCAATGGCATTGCCTAATTAATATTAAGTACCTAGTCCTTCAGAATTAGAACGTAAGCGTTTACGTTGACGTTGAATTACGTTGAATTTTGAAATCTATGAAGTGTGACACAAACACGTGCTTGTGCCACAAGGACAGGTGCAAAACTTCAACACTAGATTCAGTTATCTCTCACTTTAAAGTTTAAACTTAAAATTTATGGTTAATAGTCACATAGAGAATGTCACATCAACAGTTTACAAACGGAATTTCTAGAAATGCTATTCATTTGAGAAGGGTTTACTCCTCACATGCCTATTTTTACTCCTCTCTGAAATATCACCTCCTGCAGCTGCATGACCTTTCCCATGACCACCACTCTGTCAGTATCAGCTATCAGGCATAGTAAAATACATACGCTTAATGGACAGAATGCAGTGAGAAGCACTAAATTATTATAAGAAAACATGTAAAAAGCATGAACAACATGTCTCCTCTTGTTTGGGAATGTAGGTGGAAGGGTGCTGGAGATCGGTTTTGGAATGGCCATAGCAGCAACTAAAGTGGAGTCCTTCCCCATTGAGGAGCATTGGATCATTGAGTGCAATGATGGTGTATTTCAGAGGCTACAGGAATGGGCCAAAAGTCAGCCACATAAAGTAATCAAAATATATCTGTATCTGCAAATTGTGCTGAGTTATTACAAAGCAGCTTATGACTTCTTAAACTGTCCATTATTTTGATTGTACTTGCATAGGTTGTTCCTCTGAAAGGCCTGTGGGAAGATGTGGTGTCAACTCTACCCGACAATCACTTTGATGGTAAAATCATTTGAATATTTACTATAATGCAAGCAATATATATATATATATATATATATTTCAGAATTCTTAAAAAATAGCATTTTCAACATTTGTGAGGTTAAGAATTGTTTAAATCATATTAGAATGATTTCTGAAAATCATGTGACACTGAAGACTGGAGTATGCTGAAAATTCAGCTTTGATCAGAGGAATAGATTACATTTTAGAATAGAAAATAGTTATTTTAAATTGTATTAATATTTTGCATATTTGCTGCAATTACTTTTTTCCCCCTAAAATGTAAAATTCTTACCGTCCCCAAACTTTTAAACGGTAGTGTAAATTTTGTCTAATAATATATGTAATGTATTAAATTGCACTGAACAGAAAAGGATTATTATATGTGACCATGGACCACAAAACAAGTCATAAGCATACATTTTTGATACTGAGATGTATACGTCAACTGAAAGCTGACTTAATAAGCTTTCCAGTGATGTATGGGTTGTTAAGATGGGACACTATTTGAAAATCTGGAATCTTAAAGAAAAAAAATCTAAATATTGAGAAAATCACCTTGAAAGTTGTCCAAATTAAGTTCTATCCAATGCATATGACTAATCAAAAATTGAGCTTTAATATATTTACAGTAGTAAATGTACAAAATATCTTCATGGAACATGATCTTTACTTAATATCCTAATGATTTTTGGCATAAAAGAAAAATCAATAATTTTGACCCATACAATGTTTTGTTGGTTATTGGTAAATGTACCCCAGAGACTTCTGACTGCTTTTGTGCTCCAAGGTCACATATAATGTTGCAGTTTAGGAAATTTATGACAGTTGTGTGAAGTACTCTGTGTATATTTGTCATCCAATTACAGGTATTCTTTATGACACATATCCTTTGTCAGAGGAGACCTGGCACACGCACCAGTTCAACTTTATCAAGGTTGGAAGACAATTACATAAAAACCATTTGGGCTGATGTTTGCTGCGCGTGATCACGCTCTGTTTTGTCAAACGGTTTCCTAATCACAGTGAACTGTGTTATCAGGGTCATGCTAACAGACTGCTGAAGCCCGGCGGTGTGCTCACATACTGTAATCTCACTTCTTGGGGTGAGCTGCTGAAAAACAAATATACTGACATCGACAAAATGTTCCAAGTGAGTAGCTCAGTTCCTGACGCTCTCATTCCAACTAAATCCATATCGTTGTGCTGTGGTTTTATGATGACAAATCTACTTTTTTTTTTGCCCAGGAGACACAGGTTCCACACCTGATGGAAGCAGGATTCAAAAAGGAGAAGATCAGCACCACATTGATGGACATCAGTCCTCCCAGTGAATGCAAATACTACTCGTTTAATAAGATGATCACACCAACTATTGTTAAAGAATAAGAAAACAAACTGTATATAAATCATTCTACTGTTAAGTGTCAATTCATTTATTGCATTTAATTCTATCAAAATAACTAGAAAAGTTTTGTAGATGACTAGTTGTGCCATTCAAACACATTTCTTTTCTGTTTTGATTATACGACATCAAAATAAACACTACATGATTTACATATTTAGTTTCATATCAGTATTGTGTATGTATTCACAGATAAAGAGCGCAGTGTATTATAGTTTTTGTTAATATCTTAAATTAGAGATGTTGATTTTAGTTAGCTTGTGCAATTTTGTTTTTGAAATTTGGATTAGTTTTCTTTTTTTAAATGACTACATAGGTATTATTTTTAAAGTTTGGTTTTTAGTGCATCATTAAACTGAACGAAAATGAGAAATGCTGCCTTAAACGGCAATAATAATAATAATAATGTTAACATTTTTATATTAAAACCAAATGTATTCATGCATTTATACATATTAGACTTTACTATACTTGCATTTTAATTTTAAATTGTTTAGACAATATTTTTTCATTTCTCTAACATAGTAAAAATAAAATGTATAGTTGACTAAAATTACTTGTATATGCATGTTTCATAAAAATGGGCTTCATTTACGTGAATGCACTAATGCACCCACCATGACAAAACACAAATATCTGCATCAAAAAAAGGTCAATGCACTCAGTAGTGAAGCAGAAAGTCTTTATTGTAGCTACAAAGAGGAGGAGCTTGAGCTCAAACCAGAGCAGCTCCTGAGAAATCAGCCTTCTGAGCACAACAAATGACCAGTATTAAATAAACATCCCCGAGCAGACTCACAAACACAACAACCTCACTTGCGATACCATATTTTCATTTTCTTTTCTCGCTTGATCTTCTTCTGTAACTGCAGCGTTCCATAAAGCAGAGCCTCTGCAGTTGGAGGACAACCTGGACGGACAGACAGACAGATGATCTTATTACACATATAAGAGACAATTCTCACTATAGTAGGGCTGGACAATAATATTAACACTTTTCTTTTAAATTGACAATATCGACATTTTATGAAAGCCAGTTTCTGCAACTAAAAAAAAAAAAGGTAATTGCAGCTTTTTATCTAACAATTCAGATTTTTTTCCCCTCACAATTGCATGTTTTTTCCCCTCAGAATTACAATATACAAGCTTGATATTGGCAGTTATAAAGATGGATGTTATAAGGTTAGAATTGAAAGTTTATATCTCACAACCCAGACTTTATAACTCACAAGCAAGAAGAATTGAGAGATGTAAACCCACAAAAAAAAAAGGTAAGAATTGTGAGATGAAAATCGAAATAACCTTTATTTTTTATTCAGTGAAGGGAACAGGCTTCCTTAATATTTACCACGATATAGCTTTCCAATGGAGATGGAAATGCTTTCCAAGTGTTTGTAAGACTTTGAGAATGAACATAATTTATGTTTTTATTTTTTCCTCTAAATTCTGTGTTTTCCTTAAAAAAAAAAAATTCTGGACACTGTTTTATTATTTAATACAAATATAGAATCAAAAATGGTGTCTAATTAAATGAATTACTAAGAGTGCGTCTTTTAAAATAACTTCTATTTTATTTTATAAAAAAAAAATAAATAAATCTAATTATTAATTATTTTAGAACTGCATTAAATAAAACATGCATGAATCTCAGTTTGTGAGATCGAACCGTGAGTTGAGTGAATCGTTCCATCCCTAAAACTAATAATACTTTGAGAAGCATACAGTTTATTATCATATTACATACACATTATTTTGGCGGTCTGTCGTAAAGTTGTTTGAGATTCTGTGCGTGTTTGACAGTAGTTGTCCTCAAATGATCGTGAAGTGACTATCATAGCAGCTCTTGAGATAAAGTTATCTTGTTCATGTCTCATATATTGAGACACAGATTCTGAAATGCACATCTTATAGCTTGATTAAACGAAACAAACCTGGGACGTAGATGTCCACTGGAACGATGCGGTCACAACCCCGCACCACTGAATAAGAGTAGTGATAGTAGCCACCGCCGTTAGCACAGCTACCAGGAAGAAACAAACAAGACAAAACATAATGAAAAATAATACAAATAAACTAGCTTGTCCTGATCAGTGTATTCGCTCTTCTCACCTTCCCATTGAAATGACGTATCTGGGCTCTGGCATCTGGTCATACACCTGCAATAAACAAGACATTCATGCAGAAAATGATTACCTGGAGCATAAACAGAAATATTAAAGGGATAGTTCTCTCTCTCACACACACACACACACAACCCTGATGTCGCTTCAAACATGTATGAGTTTGGTGCTTCTTGTGAACACAAAAGATGATATTTTAAAGAGTGTTGGTAACAAAGCAACCACTGAATGTGTTCAGCAGAAGAAAGAAAATCATACCGGTTTGGAACGATTTGAGGATGAGTAAATGATGACAAACATTTATATTATAGGGGAGTTTATTATTACTGATATGGTGTGATTACCTTACGCAGTGCAGGAGCCATTTTGTTCGTTAATGTCCCCGCGACTATCATGACATCAGCCTGTCTGGGACTGGCTCTGAACACGACACCGAACCGATCCATGTCATAACGAGGAGCCGCCATGTGCATCATCTCCACAGCACAACATGCCAGGCCAAAGGTCATGGGCCACAGGGAGCTCTGAAACACAAACATGATACATTTCTAACCTTCCCCCCATTTTTACAGGAACAACATTATACGCTACATTCCAGTTTTTTTAGGATCAGTTCATTTTTTTGCATTGCATTGATCCAAAGTGATTGTAATGACATAAGGTTACAGAAGATTTCTATTTAATTCTTAAAATAATGTCAAAAATGTTTTGTGGTTTCCACTAAAATATGAAGCAGCACAGCTTTTTTTAATGTGAATAATAATTATGCATGTTTCTTGAGCGGCAAATCAGCATATTAGACTGATTTCTGAAGATCATGTGACACTGAAGACTGAAGTAATGATGCTGGAAATACAGCTTTGCATCATAGGAATAAATTACACTTATTTATTAAATTATAATTATATTTAGCCATTTATTCAGCAAGGGTGCACTGCATTGATCCACACTGATGGTAAAGACATAACATTACAGAAGACTTCTATTTAGTTCTTAAAATAGTATCGTGGTTTCCACTATTATTTTAACATGAATGATAATTATGCATGTTTCTTGAGCAGCAAATCAGAATATCAGACTGATTTCTGAAGATCACGTGACACTGAAGACTGGAGGAATGATGCTGGAAATACAGCTTTGATCACAGGAATAAATTACACTTCAAAATAATTTCAAATACAAAAGAGTTATTTTAAATGATAATAATATTTAGCCATTTATTTTATTTGCACAAATGCAACCTTGGTGAGCAGAAGAGAGTTCTTTTTAAAAACATTGCGGGGAAAATAAATAATCTACCGACACCAGACTTGTGAATGAGTGTGTTTGATGTCTTTAAAGCACATTTTTGTAAACGTGTAAAGAGTTACGTACTCGGCGTGCCCAGTTAACCAGATCGTCCAGCTTGGTGATGATGTATTCACCCTTGCTGCTGACCGCTGAAGCTGGTTTTGGGGCCAGAGCTGTGCTTTTCTCTCTGAATGGGACCAGACTGGACAGAAGGGTACGCTCAGTTAATAATTACTACTCAATATGAAAGTTATTTTACAACATACAACCATAAAAAATAAAAATCAAAAACATCCCTTTCGCACCTTGAGGTGTTTTCATCCTTTTTCTCTATCAAAGGAATCTTCTTAAGAGCAGAAAACGATGAAATGGCCCTATGTTACAAACACAATATCAGGTAAAGACAAAATTTTACAAGATTAGCTATATATACACTAATAATTAATAATATTACAAATAAAAACAAATAATTAAATGAATTAATAAAATTCTTAAAACTAATTGAAATTTACCTTAGATTAAAGCAGCCAAGGGCGGGAAGACGGGGAACTGAAATAACACGTTATTAAGAGTTGTGTGTGTGTGAGTAATTATATATATATATATATACATATATATATATATATATATATATATATATACACACACACACACACACACACACACACACACACACACACACACATATATATATATAACACCATAAATCTCTGTGTAGTAGTGTTTTAATCTCAAAATATAAACAATGGCAAAAACTAATTTGCACATATCAGCGCAAAATAGAAACCATAACAAAACTTACAAACATTGCAATAATTACTATTCTTAAATCAATTTTTTTAAACTGCCATAAATAATCCGCTCAATTAATTCTTGAAGGGTTTATTAAGGCATTAGCTATACACTTTGTGACATTGATTTACAAAAATCACTGCTGAGTGGCTTTTTTGACTTTGAAAGGTATAAATAATAAACATATCTTTGCAGGACTTTATTCTGTAAATAACGCGAGTGTCATGTTGAGTAACAAGGTCAGCGAGCAAACTCCTTCACAACACGAAGGAATTCCTTCAACAACTGAAGAGGCGATGTAGTTTAGTTACATCTAATGCATTATATCTAAAAATAACGCAGTAATAGCAACACTGCGCATTACAAACATATTAAATCGCCTAGAATCAAGCTCGTTTACTCACCCATTAACGCCGCCATGTTTGCCTACCATCTACTTCCGGTGGCGCAGGCTCGTCATGTGTATAAAAGTCCATTGACAATAGCGCGCTCAAAAATATTTTAAACAAAACCCACAATACAAAATAAAACAGCTTTTGCATTTAAGTTATTTACATTACACAAGACATTTTTACAAAATAAAACAATTACACTTATTCGTCAGATTACACTAAAACGTCCATGCACTTAGCATCATTAAAAACCCTTATGATCAGTATAATTAATTGGTGACGAATAATTTATGGTCCACAAAAAATATTTTCGACTTTAATTTTATATATATATATTATAATCTTCGTAACTAAATTCTATAATTACTTACTTCTCATTTTATTGTATTTATTTTGAAGAGCTGAAAGCTGGTCCATATTAAACTAGTCTTTTCAAAGAACAATTTTAACATCAGTCTGAGTTCAGTAAATTACCGGCTCATCGATTTGAAAGTAATTATGGCTGCTATATCGTAATCATTGCTGAGATTGTGGGTTTGAGAACAGATATGTTGCCAAAATGTGCAAAAGCTGTCATTAGTGTCACAAGTTTTTCAGAAACACACTTTTTTTTCTTACTTTATTGGGAACTGAAAATGGCCTGAGCATTCTTTAAAAATTCGAGTACAATACATATTGAAATTATTACAGATTAAAGATTAAAATATCAATAAATTAAAAAGGTAAGACTCCAGCCCTATTCTTCAAGAAGGGTCAGAACACCAGCTGACCAGATGATTACAGGTCAACTGTTATGACCGTTCTCTATCATATAAGCACTATTATCATACTACACATTTAGCCTTGTATGCAGTATGGATTATGGGAACTTCACTGGCATTTACAAGCATGGCTTTACATTTATTTACATTTAATACAGGGATTAGTCTTCAGAGAGCAGCCTGTGGAAGTGATCGGTCCTCTTCTTTAAAACACTTCTGATGTCATCCTAGAAACACACAAAACAAGTTAACAATTACAAAAAATTACTACTTGTAATTTAAAGTGCCCCTTTTATGGATTTTTTAAAATGATCTTTCATGCAGTGTAACAGCTCTAAGTGAATGAAAACATCCTGCAAAGTTTTAAATCTGAAAGTTCACCATGTATAAAGTTATTGTCTCTCAAAAGAAATTCGACATGAAACTGTTTCATGTTGACGTCAATTTTATTTGGATACTTTTAGCAACTTTTGATAAGTGATTTCAAACAATAAAAGGCACATATTTTCCATCTTTAAATTTCACAAATATAGGGAAGCAAATTTGCCTATCAGTACCCATATCACATGAATTAAGTTATTGCTATTTGCAATAATTCAATTTGATTAAAATAGTTGATCAGTTAGTACACTTAAAAAAAAAATTCTAGAAAAATGAAAAGGGTATAATTTTCCAGGACATTATCTGTCAAAGAACTGTTTAGAATGTGTGGTTTTAATAGTTTATAGCTAATAAAAACTTCCATAACTAAATAATTCAATGTGTTTAAAATAAGTTATTTCTATTTTATTATTATTTATGAATTATCATCATTTTAGGAACGAATCTAAATTAACATAAAATACATATTTTGCTGACATTTGATGTAGTGAATGTCGTGTCATGATTATGTAATGACAATCGCACAAGGACATCACAACATCATTTAGCAACAAAACGACCTTCCTTTAGCAACTTCCCCTAGAAAATAAAAACACAAATTCATTCTTTGCCACTAGGTGCTGCTTTTGAAGCAGGTAAAAATCGCTGCTTCCCCACAAACACTGCTTTATTATGGAATTAAATTTGTTTCAATAATAATGAACGAAACTTTATAAAACTGAACGCAACTTTTTCAGAAACTATGAAAAATATGCCATTACAAAAGAAAAACACAATGAAAATGAAAAAAAAAAATGCACTCAGTCGCTCAAATTTAACATGCTCTTCAAATATGCTTCATTCTTTGTTAATGTTTTTCAAAGATTCGTTTTCACTAATCGTGGATTTTAAATTCATCGCCTGAGATTTCGCTTACGTTTTGCAGTTTTTCGTTTGGTGTTTTGACACAAACCTCTCGTGGGGGCGGGGTTAACATTGATCTTCTCTGATTGGATAGTGAGCTTTTGATGGACAGGTGCTCTCTGACCGGGAAGTACAGACTACAGACGCCACTGAGTGGCGCGCATATTGGAAAGCTCTCGCGGTGATTAAATCTGGTTTCACTCAGACAAAGTGAAAGACATTTATTTTAAGCTCATACACAGGTTCTACTGTCGCTGTTGGACAGTGTTTTCTCTACTTCCTGTTGGCCTTCTGTAGCTAATTGTAGCTCCGTGTAGCTGTTTTTATTTTATTTTTCTCTAGAATCTTTATCTTACTATCACTCTCAGTTTTTTAAAGTGATAAAATATAACTTAATTCACACCATATTTCTGATATTATTGATCAATCTTATCAGATTAATTTTGATCGTTCACTTTTATTTTATATCCGTGAGTGCAGTACACCTGCATTGCATTAGCACTCGTTAGCTTGTCATTAGCGTTTTCATTCGAACCTATCGCTGTTTTCTTTTCTCCTCTCTCTCGCTCCAGTTTTTCACAAGTTCATCAAACAACCGCAGTAAGAATATTTCATCAAGCACGGTGAGTAATGGCTTTTCCTGCTATTGTTATTTATATCGTTTCTAGCATTTGTAAAACTGCATTTTTCCATCTCAAAAATATATCTAAATTACGGCCTATGCTCTCAATGTCAAATGCAGAAATGTTAATCCATGCATTTATGACCTCAAGGTTAGATTATTGTAATGCTTTATTGGGTGGTTGTTCTGCACGCTTAGTAAACAAACTACAGCTAGTCCAAAATGCATCAGCAAGAGTTCTTACTAGAACCAGTACGTATCCAGACCAGATGGTGGATCAGCACCTAGAAAGGACCTCTACTGCCCTGAAAGACAGCGGAGACCAGGACAACTAGAGCCCCAGATACAGATCCCCTGTAAAGACCTTGTCTCAGATGACCACCAGGACAAGACCACAGGAAACAGATGATTCTTCTGCACAATCTGACTTTGCTGCAGCCTGGAATTGAACTACTGGTTTCGTCTGGTCAGAGGAGAACTGGCCCCCAACTAAGCCTGGTTTCTCCCAAGGTTTTTTCTCCATTCTGTCACCGATGGAGTTTTGGTTCCTTGCCGCTGTGGCCTCTGGCTTGCTTAGTTGGGGTCATTTCATCTACAGTAATATCATTGACTTGATTGCAAATAAATGCACAGACACTATTTAAACTAAACAGAGATGACATCACTGAATTCAACGATGAACTGCCTTTAACTATCATTTTGCATTATTTACACACTGTTTTCCTAATGAATGTTGTTCAGTTGCTTTGACGCAATGTATTTTGTTTAAAGCGCTATATAAATAAAGGTGACTTGACTTAAAGAAGTTTATACAAAGATTTAAATCTGACATTGATCTTACATGCTCTTTTTGTTCGAGTTCTGAAAAAACTGTACACTTATTTCGGTCATGTCACTACACTCAGAAACTTTGGGATGATATTGGTGTATTTGTCAAGTGTAAGATTTTGCCAGGCTTCTCAGTACATATGAAAAACATTATATTTGGGTATTATGACTCTGACCCCACAAACGAAAATAAGTTATGTTATTAATTTAAAAAAAATCCTAAACATATTTCACATTCACAAATTCTCCAACTGTAAACCTGTCTTCTCTGTTTTCCTAAAAGAAATGGAAAACTATTTGAATGTAATCTCAGTGTCTAATAAGAAAGCTATACGTTTGATTTGCTCTGCCTATGATCTCCTTGTTTAATTTTGTTGATTTTGGCCCTATTTTTATTTTTTCTGTGGTGGACATTATGTGATGTATGCTTATACCTTTGTATGATTTTGTTCTCTGCATTAATAAAAATAGAAAAAAAAAAAAGCTCTCGCAGTGATTTGTATGCAATACGTCGTGCCTTGTGTTACTAAATATATAAATAATATTTGACCTTCGATCGTCTCAGTAAAGATGAGCTTTCAGGAGACAGAGACACAGAGCGGCGTCATCTTCCTCCTCCGCTTGTCCTTCAGGCAGCTTGAAGTAAGCTTGTGTTACTGAAGTAACCAATAACATCCATACAAGTTTTTCATGTTACAGTGTGCAACAGTTTGTTGCGGGTTATTATTGTCATTCAGTAACACGAGCTTAATTCAGGCTGCCTTGAAGGACAAGAGCTTATCTTTACAGACTGAGACCTAGACCTAACTAGATCACTGTTAACCCCGCCCCCACGAGAGGTTTGTGTCAAAACACCAAACGAAAAACTGTGAAACGTAAGCGAAATCTCAGGCAATGAATTCAGAATCCACGATTAGTGAAAACGAATCTTTGAAAAACATTAACAAAGAATGAAGCATATTTGAAGAGCATGTTAAATTTGTGCAACGGAGTCAATTTTTTCATTTTCATTGTGTTCTTCTTTTGTAATGGCATATTTTTGATAGTTTCTGAAAAAGTTACGTTCAGTTTTACAAAGTTTCGTTCATTAATATTGAAACGAATGTAATTTCATACTTTATCAGGCTTTACAGGCATGATGAAATAAAATTTAAAAAAAGACCAACTGGACCAATCATAGATTAGCATCATGCAAAGGAGATGTTTAGAAAAATTCATTTACTGAGCGAATCGTCTGGGAGTCGTTGAGCAAGTAAGGTAAAAAGTAAATGCATATTTTAAGACAAGTGTTTTTTGACCTTGCATGCATGTCAACCTGTTGTTAAGAGTCTCCCAAAACCAAAATATGAATCTTTCATTACCCATAATGAGGGCACTTTAATAATACTCCTACACAGTTTTAAGTACTGGTTTTAATTAAAAACTTTTTTCTCTATATATACACGGGTCATTTTCCCATATTTAACTCCTAAATCATTATTTATTGTTTAGGAACGATATTATCTAGCCTTTTTTCTGTACTCTCTACTTTACTAGTTATATTATTTGTTTCAATAAATTGCCTTTTTGAGCAGAGTAGGAAAACTTACTACTACTAGTATGTTTTGTGTTATATAATCATTTTAAATACTTGCATAGAAGTTAATGGCTAAAAATACTCACCGCATGCACTAGTTTCTCCATGTACGGAATGAGCTTTTGCAGCTCACGGTCCTCTTGATTTCCAATCCAGCTTTTTATGGGAATCATATTCATCAGCTAGAAAGAACAAACACAGATTCAATAAGAATATGGCACTGATATACTGCTTAGATTTGATGTTTAACGTACACATTTCCATAGAAAAGGTAAAGACATGTATATACGTGGTATGGGAAGGTGTGTGGGGCGTTGTCCAGGATGACAGTCTTCGACAGGTCTCGCTCCAGGATGGTCAAGTCTTTAATGTAGTGTCCAAGCACACAGGCACAATCGTCCTGATACAAACGATGCCTTAAAAACAAAAAGCCACATAATTACACATTCATACTTTTGTCAAAGCAAAGTTTGTGACCTGTAAACACCACCACCACAACAAACTAGTTGAACCAGTGAGCTCAGGACCGGTTGAGCACCAAATTCATCAGTTGGCTCTCCTTACTCTTGGCTCATGTTGGATTTCGGGTTGACAAGTCCCAATTTTTCCCCACGCAATTAAATTACTTTTAATCTGTTGCCGCAGGCAGATTTTTCTCTCTGGGTTAAATTTCTGAAATATTACATTAATTACATTTCACTGAAATGCTGCAATGAAATATTTTGCATTCTATCAATGATAAAAATGTGATTAAATGTTAAGTTTTGAGAATGAGGGCTACTGGTAGAAAGCCTTTGTAGAGTTCATTTGCAAAAACATTACTCCGTTTTTAATAATTTCTTAAAAATCATGTTTTTTTTATTGTGCATTCCAATTAATCTCAAACTGCAGTTGGGTTATTTTATTTAGGTAAAAAAAAAAAACCAACACAATAAAAACAATGATAAACATGGTTAAAAAAAAAAAAAAAAGTATGTCCTATCAAAATAAATAAATAAAAAGTGCAGCACATCAAATATTCATCTTTGTTTTATATTCACAACGTTTACCTCGAAATGTTTGGTCATGGCTTGTTATTTATCTGGTTTTGCAAATAAACTCTTCATATTTAAAATATGTATTTAAGGCATGGAAGTGACATTAAGTTTTGATATTTTTGACTGGCAAGAGGTAGTTTTGTCACTCAGACCTGGCAACCCTGGCTGTATGGAGGAGTTTCGAATTGTAAGCATACATTTTCCAGCTAAATGATTAATTCTATATAAAAGTTTTTTAAAATAGTTTTTATTTTAACTTTCAATCTTAGTTAACTACAACATTTGTGAAAGATGTGTGAAGCATTTGATCAGATGATGTAATGTAGTCAGTTGGACTATCGTTTGTCTCTCGGGTCAATGAAAATGTGAGCGTTATGAGGCAGGTTTGCTGATGCCCAGCTGAGAAGCATATTCCAGACAATGTAGGTTATATGAGAATCAACATGTCTCTCACCTAAAGAGCTTTTTATTAGGGTCCAATATATCTACAATCTTCTCTGCGTATTCCTTTTTTGCAGAGGTGTAAACAAACATCTGTAACAGGAAAAAAAAACTGAATGGTTATATCAATACATCAATTCACTGGCAACATCTAAAGCTTGTTCACACCCACACAAATATTCAGCACAAAATTTGATCAGGTTCTTGCATACCATTTTGTCCATTCAGACTCAAAAAAAAAAAAAACAGTAGACGGCCCAAATCAAAATGTAAAAGTACATTTTCTAATGACAGGTGGCACTTAAGGAGAAGTAGAAACACTTTTCTGACACCCAATTGTCATGGAGAAGATATTAGGTCACATTTATATTATCTTCCAAACAGCCATTCAGAGTTCTGTATTTGATGTTGTGTTTATTAAATAACTCCATTTTATGTTTTATATAACAAAAGCAGCTCTAGGCATGTAACCTAAAGCACAAATCGTATATGTTGCATTGATGGCATGCAAACGTCCTATCAAAATCAAATAAATAAATAAAAGTGCAGCGCATCAAATATTCATCTTTGTTTTAGTGTAATATTCACAACGTTTACCTCGAAATGTTTGGTCATGGCTTGTAGAAACTCTTTGACATATGGTCTGAGGACCACGTAAACCTGTGAAAAGATGTCTGATGAATCACAAGAGCAACACAATTGCAAGATTTTCCATGACAGCTGCAGGATGTGAACCGCTATTCCAATAAAATCATGCATGAGAAACTTAAAGGTATAGTTCATACAAAATGAAAATTTGCTCAGTTTATTAACCCTCGGGCTAATAATCCAAGATGTAGAGGAGTTGGTTTCTTCATAGGAACTGATTTAGAGAAATTCACTTGATCGCCAGTAGATCCTCTGCAGTGAATGGGTGCTATCAGAATGAGAGTCTAAACAGCTGATAAAAACATCACAATCCACACCACTCCAGTCCAAACTGTTGCTTCTGGCTATAAAATACGAGTACTCTATCCATAACTTCCCCCAGTGAAAGGTTTCGTCTGAATTATTCACTGTATACAAGTCTAACAGTCAAAACTAATTCTGATGTGGAAGAACAACAGGGGATAATGAAATCATATTTTGGAAAGAAGTGATGATATTAAGTTAAAACATCTTAATGATGGATTTGTTTCTTACAAACACACAGCTTTTGTCTTCTCCAGATGTTAACTGATAGACTGGAGTGCTGTGGATTATTGTGATGTTTTTATCAGCTGTTTAGACTCTCATTCTGACGGCACCCATTCACTGCAGAGCATCCATTGATGAGCAAGTGAAGCAATGCTACATTTCTCCAAATCTGATGAAGAAACAAACTTGGATGTCCTGAAGGTGAGCAAATCTTTTCAGCATGATTAATTTTGAACGTTAACTAATAGTTTTACCTACCTTGTACTTGTGATCTTGAAAGTGGGTGTTGAAGGTGTATTCTGCATCATGAATCACATTGAGAGAACTGAACACGAGGGTTTCATCCTAGAATCATACAAAAATAAAATACAAAGAATCACAAACCAGTCGCCTCAAAAACCTCAATCCAATCAATGCAAACAGTGATCCACTAGTGAACTTCATTGTCATGATTGTTAAAGCGTCTCTCAGTGGGGGAGCATTAACAGACCCTGACCTTAATCTCCAGTCACCAAAAAAATGCAAATTCAATCAGTTCAATGACATTCTCACCAAAATGCTGAAATGAGCAGGATATTAGGAAGATAACTTACCAAATCGAGCACCAGGGTAGCAGCAGGGGTGCTCCTCGTCTTTGGGGGAATGTCCCGCACAGCTGAGACCAGCCTGGACTGTTGTGAACGATTTGGAATGTTCTTAATAAACGTAAAACTGAAGAGGGGGAAAAAAAAAAAAACATTTCAAATGAATCCTAAATCGGTCTGAAGAGCACAGAATGAAATCCTTTGTAGAAGAGACTCACGGGCTGAACACTTCTTCATTCTCTTCGTCCTCTGAAAGAGGGCTGGCAGCACTGTAACCGAACACACAGTGTTCAGGGCTGAACATGGGACTCGTGTTTGCCTGCTCTCCTGTTAAAAAAAACACAACAAGCCATAACCAGATCAGAGCATGTTGCTAATACATTACTAGCAAATCCTATCAAGTAGAAGCAAAACGATGATTGAAATAAAACAGGTGGCTGGTTTATAAAAGTTATCAGCCCCTCAAAGGAACTCTGTTTGGAAGTCTGATCCAGGAATTATATAAATCAGATTATCTAGAAAAAATACAGCACACAGATTCAGAACAGTCTAGAGGACTGTGCCAAATTCAATTAAAAAACCTTAGAGTACAGACAAAATGTTTCATAATAAAGGTCACACACTTCAAATAGATTTGCACTGTAGGGAAGAGCAGAGAAATGTAACATTTAAGCCATATACAAGCGATTCTTTAAGTTTAGGGTTATGCAAATCTGGTTTACATAGTAGTAAGTGTCACTTTTAAAGCATTTAAAATATCTGTAGTGTGGGAACACGTTGTGTTTTATTTTTATTTAACTGCCAGGGATATTATGGCTAACAAACTGACACCATAAGTATAATATATATATAATATATATATAAACCTAAAAACTAATAAAAATAACTGCATTGTAAGTTTAACTGTATGAGCCTCAATTTATCTATAAATGTAACTGACACATCTATATGTACATATCCCCAAAATAAAAGGAACAAATTAGTGCAGCATGGCCATGATTTAAATGAAATTATAATTTTTTTCTTGTATGTGCCATGTACTGGACTACATGCTAATAATTACTAATATTCTGGCAAAAACTTTCAACTTTTTCATAAATGATGAGAATTGTTTAAATGCACTGACGGTCTCGTGGGGGTGTGAGAAAGTGCACTGAAGGTGAGTAGAGGCTTCGAGCAGCAGGATTCAATGACGAATGCCTTTCCCGGAGGAGACGGACTGGGGTCTTGAAATCTGACTCTAAAAATAAAAAGGTGAGCATGGGATTTTTTTGGATATCGTATCATCATTAGTAGACTCTTAAATAACATTCATCAAATTCAGTGATATACCTTTATTGTCCACAGCTGATAAAGCTTTTCTCCTCCTTCGTGGACGTTTGGCTACTGTTGGGACATCATCAGGGTCCGGATTCGAGTGGTCCTGAACATCTTTAACTTCATCCTAAAGGGTGAACAAACCAGGCAGTTAATAAACCTGCCATTAAGAAATTTATTTTTGACATTAAAATGTGCAATTAAAAATATCTTGTAAAGAATATAATTTATCAATATACTTTGCGTTTCAAACATCAGTGACTACAAGATCCATGTGCTCCTTCAGCGACAATACACAGAGCAGCTGATTGGCTGAGATAGAACTTCTCAAACGCCATTGAAAAATACTAAAGTCTTATTGGCTACTCTGAGAATTCGCTCCGCCCATAAACAGTTGAGAGCACTGCGACACTCACCAGAAATTAGTATTATTTATATTATTTACAATCATTTTTTTAAATGTTGATTTATGATTTAAAAAAAATAAATAAAAAATATGTAGTAACGTTGTTTAATTCCGCTCACTGGATCTCTTGCTTTAAATCGGTTAGCATCATGCTAACCAGGCCTGTGCAGATCATTCACAATACGGAATCACACGCTCAATTATATCACAAACACACACACACACACACACACACACACACACACACACACACACACACACACACACACACACACACACACACACACACACACACACACACACACACACAGTTTGCTTTTCATATGTCGTCTTCGAGACAGAAAGACTGACCTGGTTCTCCGGTACTGGTGTCTCCGGAGCGGCTCGACGGCGGCGGCACGGTGTCGTTGGGTTTTCGTTTAAAATATTTCTCGAGCGAAGTCTCATTTTGCTGGAGCCCCGATTAAAACACGTCTTCAATGGAAATATGGACTTTAAACTCTCAGGAATACTGTTCAAACGTCGCGTTTCTCTCTATGAATACGATCCATTAGATCAGTCTTGTTGTTTCCAGACGGACTGACCTCAGTTTAAACCGATGAATCAAACGCAATCGAGCGTTAGCCAATCAGAACACACGCTCGACATGGTGGGCGGAACTTCAAAAAATGGCGCAACCTGATGCAGAAGTCACATTGTTTACAGGCAAAACATCGTTTACAAGTAGCAACACGTCATTTATTAATGTAAAATTAGGGCGACAAACAATCGATGTATTAATTGTAACGATGTTCTAATTGTACGATATTCAAATTTTAGTGAAATGTTTTAATAGGCTAAAACAAGGGTCAATGCTTGTTTTCTGACAGCCCTGAGAAATGTCCAGAAACTGGACCTATTTTCCCTCTTTACAACACAACTTTTCAATTGGAAGCCGTCATAATTACCACATTAAATGCTCAACTTTCTTAATAGAATTTGGAATATAGGCTATGTATGACTTAATTTTTCAGTGAACAATCCTAGATAACAATTTTGACCTAATTCAATAACTTTAACCAAAAATAATATTCAAATAAAAAAAAAAAACAGTCTTCGTTGCCAAACAGTCAATCATAAATATATTTCAAATATATGCTCATTTACATACATCAAGTGATTTGTTAAATGATTTCATAAAGTTTACAATTATGACCCAAAAAAAAAGTTCTGTGGGGTGTTAGATTTAATAAAAATAAAAACACTTTCTGAACAAAAAAACACTATGTACCGTGGGAAAGTACGTTTACTACAATATACAGGGTTTTACTAAAATCTTAAGCTGAAATGAATCAAGAACCTCTTAGATTTTGTCAGAATTACACTTTATTGTATTCAATGTCTGTTTACAGCTGAAGATCTTCATTTTTGAAAAATCAAACATTGAAAAATCTGATGCTTGACAATTATAAAATGTAAACGAACGTCAATAGTACATTTTGCAAACTTTGAACCAACAAAATCATCAACATTTACTTTTTTTGTTTTTTGTTTTAAACAACGCAATAACGTACTGAATGCAATAGAAAACATACACACCCAAACTGGAGATCCAGAATTACCTTTACATTACAACATATGAAAAAAATGCAAATAACTTTGGTAAAAAAAAAAAAAGAAAAGAAAAAGAGAAAAATTCAAGTCCATCTACTAGACCTACATTTGTTTTTGAACGTGTCGATGTGTTTTTGTGTCATTATCTGTTTTATCAGCATTCACACTGAGAGAGGTACAGTTGTGGTGTGATTTCACAAAATATAGATTATAGAGTATTTTCAATCTATAACAGCACTTATATGTCATTCTTTGAATCTCATATCCATCCCCCAGTTACATATAGATATATTTCTTTTCAAAATAAAGTTAATTATCCACACAAACAGAGATTAGATTAAATAGGTTAGGATTGTCTTTGTCCTTCACCCCTAATAGAAATGGTCAAAGTGGGTGACACTACGCAATTCATACATTTTAAAAAGTGGAATTGGTGCACAGTGATACACAAATCACCGTAACCAAAACCTGATCTCTCCTAAGAGCAATTTCAGATTCAACCTAAGCAAGCCAAAACTCAAAAGCACTCACAAAAGAAAGTGATATTTTAAAAAAAAATTATATATACTTGCCATTAATAATCCTTGAGTCAATGTGGAAACATTTAGGATTGGCATTATAAAAGGTTAAAATGTTACATGCACTGTGACCGCAGTACTAAATCTGTGTAAATAGAGGTAGAAGTGTATTTCCTGAGAAGACCACAAATGCCTTATAACCTAAAACCTAAACTTCACAGCGGTCTAAGAAATGGAAAAGTGAATGACTTGATTTTTAGTGTAACGTTAAGATCTGCACAGACAAAAGCAAACAAAGAATTATCAAAGAATAAGGCATCCTGCAATAACAGCGAAAGGTTTATTGTACAGCAATTTGGTTGTCCTTGCAATAAAGTGGAGTACATTAGCATGCTATTTTCAAATTTGCATATGTTAAGGCATACAGCGGAGTAAAAACAGACCAGGATACCAACAGCTTGAAAAGGGTGTTATGTGTATCTGTCTTACTCTTTGTGGTAACAGTATCGTTTCCTAGTAAAACAAAAGAAAACACACTAGTGAAAGGTCAGTACAATAAAGATCTACTGTTGTACATAAATGTGTCACTTAGAAATTAAGGGATTTGATTGTAAAAGGAGGGCTTGCAGATGAAACCGATATGCATTGAAGAAAAACGTGTCGTTTTTACAGTTTCAAGCAAAAAGGGTCTGGATGTGACGGCTAATACATTAAAAAGTCAAAGAAAGAAAGTAGATATATATATGTCCTGTTCTTCCTCACAGCTGGTAGATCCATGTGAAAAGTGATTAATTTGAAAAGCTTGCAAACAGATATTTGCTGATAAATGAGTTTTTGAGGTAGAGATTGTGGCAGTTATGACTCTGAAGTGTGTTAAAATGAGGTTTCATTTTCTAAACAGGAAAAAACTACAATATTGTACAATACAGACAGAAACGGAAAGACTTTCTAGACTGTTTTCTGTACAGCAATTGAATAGTAAAGAGTTAATGCATTAACAGTTTGACGGTTGAGGATCTCGGCTGCGACAGCAAAGGCTGCAAGCTCGATCACTAATGAGGGATCGAGACATTTAACTTCAAGTCACTCTCAAGTTGTACCTGCAAGACCAAAATAAGGCTTTCAGTTTAAAGAAACCCTATTTCCATAAAGCCTGGAGCATCTCTCGCTTATTAAAATAATGATTCGACTTCTTATGAGCGAATAAGACAGTAGTTGAACATTTCACCTTCCGATACCTAACAAGTGTGTATTTTCACCTTGCATACAGTGCAATGCTAGAAGAGCTTGACATAATTCATAAACTGTAGCTACATGCTGATAAAAGACTGACCAGGAAGAGTCGATGAGACGATTTAAAACAACCTTGAAGGGGTTGATCTGTTGAACACAGGAAGCCACATCCTTCAAATCCCTTCAGAGGACATTTTTTCCCCCTAATTTTTCTCAAAGACACTTTTCGAAACATGCCACTGCAATGAGGATTTCCTCTGATTTGTGCTGTACATAACCAGAAACGGCTGCGTCGCTGGACCCCTCAAAACTGCATTCGATTAAGCTGAAACGCCAAACTAAAGATCTCCAGTTAGTGTAGTATTCAAACGCAAGATGATTTGTTTGTTCAGATCTTAAAATCAACCTATTACACGGTCATGCTTGGAGTCAAACTGTAATTATTTTCAGCCAAACTGCTGATCTGAGAGACGTTCGGACTCATGGAGAACGTGATCTCCAGAGTCTGCCAGCAGTCATGAAGATGCAAAGGTTATGAACACGTCTACAAATGCATGCGTGAATCAGCTCCTTAAAGAGACCGCTCACCCAAAAATGAACATTCTGTCTAAACTTGTATTCATTTCTTCTGTTGGAAACAAAAGATGATGTTGATGTGATATATAAGAGCTTCTGATATAAAGCTCCGAGTTAGAAAACCAAAAGGAAAGAAATAAACAGCAGAACTTCTAACAATAACGCACTTTGTATTGTGTTCGTGCTGAAGACGTTGGCCTGTCAACGGCACGTTCAAACCGTGAAGGAAAAACCTTCACAAGGCACTGCAGATACATACACAGAGAAACTCAAATCTACAATATATTATTAGTTCAGATGACTAAGCTGTTCGCATCACACGTTATAACAACAATACTATTGTTATGGTTTTGACGAAAAGCTTTTGTCAGTCAGAGACCTTAAAACCCTAAAAAGCAGAATCCTACTGCCTTGTCAACGCCAGACAGCGTGCTCACAAAAAGAGAAATAAATTATTCACAGGTTTTGCATATACATCATTATCTTTATAATAAACTCTGTTGTTATTTTAGATTTTCTTTGATTCCTGAATAAAGGAGAGTGTAAATAAAAGTCCTGAGCTAGTGTACGTCAAGTTGAGAACGATTCAGTTATTCCTGCACTGTTTTTTTGGCATATCTTGTATAGTAACTGAGGTTTTTTGGCTTGGGTTTTGCACTGAGGAAGAGTCTGAGGTGTTAAGGCGATTGGCTGTTGGAGGAGGATGAGGTAGGTGTGTGGTGAACTGATTGAGGCCCGCTGTTGCCTGCAGAAGATTTGTTGGATGAGCTCGGCGCCGCAGTCTGGGCGAAGAGAACACCTGTTGTGAGAAAACAGAAAGATTGGTCACAATTGAAATGTGGAGAACTTGAACAGGAAGAATCTGTCGGCTCCTCACCGGTGTAGACGACTCCATTGAGCTCCACAGACATGCTGATGCTGTTTAGGCCATTGCTGTTCAGGTTCATGGCGGAGTCCTGCCTGCTTTCTGATAGAGAGAGAGAAAAAAAAAGGAGTTTAAGTCTTTTCTTTGTTCTTTTCTCCCAACACTTTGGAAAAATAATAGCACAGCTCTTCTCAAAAAGTAACATGATATGTTATTCACTTCACAACATTAAAACCACCTGGTTATATTTGGAGAAGATGAAGACTCTCCCACTTACTGATCGATGTTAAATATTATCACCAATTGGAGTTATGTTTTATAATTGTGTATGGACCACGAACATGTCAGGTAACTTTTATTACTGGCTATGTATTTGTGTATATTTTTATTTAAAACTTTGTTTTATTGTTATTAGTATTATTATTGTGTTAACCTTTATGTAATGTATGGTTAATTACTTTGGCGGAAAGGGTTATAAAGGAGGGAAAAGCTATAACTGAAACGGTATCAAACTTTTTGTTAATGCTTTGAAAAAGTTTATAAATAAATGTTAATAAAAAAACCTGGTTAATGGGGCTGTACGATAACGGTTAATCATAATTATCTAGCTACATTTTGTGTCATTTTACTTTTTTTTTTTTTTTTTTTACATTTCATCAGAATTATTACATTTCACATAAGCACAAATCAAGAGGAAAACTTTTTCATGCTTGCATGTTTGCGTTCAGAAAATAGTATGTCTGTATTACGCTTTTATTTCCGTAGAGATCACTAAAATCCCATTTAAATATTTGTCCTTGTTTTCAGTGCATTAATGTTTTTTCCATAATGAAGAGAGAGCACGTACTCATGGTTGCCAGGTTGGGAGATTAGGGAGTTAGTTTACACAACATCATTTATGTTTACTAAAAACATTTATTTAAATGGCAACAGCTGAAAATGCCTGAACAAGAGGTTTCAAAGTGCAGGATTTTGAAAATGATACCGTCATCTCGGTGTGAAAAAACTACACCAATTTTGTGAAAACATACCCTAAATAAACCACTAGCTACAAAATGTACTGATTTATGAAAAAATGCTTTGATTGGGGGATTTAAACTTTTGAAATCTGGCAACTGCAGCCATGAAAGCTTGTTTCCAATACAAGACAATGCAAATGCCAAATAAAACGAACTGTTTTCAGGATAAATACGCAGCAGGCAAATAATGATCACGATGATCACAATTCAGACACGATCCTGAACTGACTTGAGCTAAATAATGACACTAATGTCTTACAGAGCTGTTTAACTGTCTGTCTTCACAACGGAGTCTCCATCATTGATTCTGCTTTTCCTATTAATCTCTGTGAAGCTGCATTGACACAATTTGAACTGTATGAAGCACTTGAGGGTTTGAAGAATAATGTAAAATAATAAAACATAACATTAGTGTTTTATTACTGAATTAATCTTCTTGAACAAATCAGTGATCCATTCATTAAAAAAAGTCACTAGCTTCATTTCTTAATGAATCTGCTGTTTTGAACGAATCTTTTGAATGAGTGTCATTTTTTAAAAGGTGAATTTGGCGCCATCTACTGGCGATTGTACAAGTGTAAACCAACCAAGGTACTCGCATCTCAAAAACACACTTGGCAAAATATGTTCTAATTCTCATTATTAAAAAAAATGCATCATTATTATAATATAATTATTTTAAAAAATCATTGTAAATTATATTGTAGTTTGTAGTGCTAATATTAATGCAACTGTGAGCAAACACGTACAGTTTTGTAACAAGTGGAGTAAACAATGACAGAATCTTCATTGTTTGGCTGAGCCTTCCCTTTAGGTGCGAACGATTAATAAACAGGATTGTACAAACCACTAGGGCTGTTTCGAATGCCATTTTTTGAGCTTCGAAGCTTAGGTGGCAATCAATATCGAATATTCGAAGCTTCGGTGGGTGGGGCTAAATATATAATAATAGTGTCGGTTTGCATTTGTATCATCTTTCACGACTTCACGTTTCACTCTTCGGCATCGTAAATGTGTTGCGGCAGATCCAGTGGAGTGCAGTGTTGCATTTGGTGCAATATGATCAGGTGGCACACATTCTTTAAATATTAATAAACATTTAATAATCTTTTAAATAGAACAGTTTCCGGTACGCATTACACGGGCAGGTTTATGCTCCGAAAACGGACAGTGCACAAGTGATACAAAACACAAAGTCTGTTGAGAGCAAGAACTTTAATAAGGTATTAATAACGAACATTTCTTTAAAACAAATGAATCCCAAAACAGAAATTAAATTAGTAACACACAGTGATTTCAACGAACTGTAATAAATAAAGAACACGGTAGCATGCTTATAAACAGTTGAATAAGAATAAATGAATTGTTTTTAAAATGACACAAAATGTAATATCTATTACAATTAGTTTTATTCTATATAAGGGATTTATTTTGTCTTATTCTGACTTTTTGTTAATTTAAATCTTTAAAATGCGCGATGCTTTTATTGAAAGCATGTTGCGGTGTTTTTTTTAATTTATTATTATTAGCCTGCAGTTCGTTGAACTACATTCATTTATTATTCGTAAATGTAATAATTACTGACACCGTAACGGGTTGGCTATTTAAATTTAAAGTAATTGTAATAAATTTTATTCACTCCCTTATATAGAATAAACTGTAATAGGTTAAATAGAACAAGGTAATGTTAGCCTAGCTAGACAGCTCACATTTCAATGACAAAAATATTTAGGCTCTTTCAAACACTTATATAAATCGCAACCCAGTGGTTGGAAACTATTGTGAAACTACCTATACTCGTTTCATGTTGTGTGCGAGGAAGATGAGTTTGTCCACATTTTCTGGTAAAAGGGAACTTCGGGTCTTGTTGACGATGTAGCCAGCTTTTGAGAAAATGCGCTCTGATGGAGTTGAAGTGGCCGGAACGCAAAGAAGGTGTTTGGCTGCAAATGCCAGTTTAGGGTAGCGGTCACTGTTTTGCTTCCACCATGCCAGTGGGCCCGACTGTAATTTAGTAGCATCTCTCAAATACTGCTCCATCTCTGTCTTTGCGCTGTCTCCGCGTTCTTCTTCCTCTTCGTCATCAGCCTGCATCAGCATTGAAATCTCCTGCTGTTTTTTTTTGGCGGGTGGTGGTGGCGCATCCGTCTCCTCTTCTCCGTGGCTTGCTGACAGCTCTTCTCCCTTGCGAACGATCTGTTGCTGATGCAGATGTTCAGCTAGTCTGACAACCTAAACAAATAGCATTTTCTTAGTCTAATCTATGCGTAGCGCACACAATAATCTTAGTGGCATAATCACAATACATTTTAATTATTTACTATTATATAGTAGTAATAAAAATATAAGTCTAACCTCAATGTATACCAGGTCCTTCTTCTCATCCTCAAGGAATTTAAGGTGCTTAAATCTCACGTCTAGTGCTGAAGAAAGGAGATAGATGCTGGTGGGTTCCAAATTTAACAGTTCCCATCTGCTGTCGATCTCCTTGACAAGGGTATTCTTCATTTCTCTGATGGCAGGGCTGTCATCCTCTTCTGGTGACAGGTGGCGTTTCTTCAGGTTAAAGAGCATTGGCACTGTTGCCGACAACGACAAGTTTGCCTCCTGTGATAGTAGTTCTGTGAGTGTGAGCAGGGGCCCAAGTAATTCTGATGTCTCTTGTGCCAGTTTCCACTGGTCTCCTGTCAAGTCAAGGGTGCGATTTCCTTTCTTAGTGATGCTGGGATCTGACAAAACAGCTGTCACTGGCCATCGCTGCTCCACCAGTCGGTTAAGCATTTCATACGTAGAGTTCCAACGAGTAGCAACATCTTGAATGAGTTTGTGTTGTACAACGTTCTGCTGCGTTTGTTTCTCTTTCAAAGCAGCTGTAGCCTTGGCACTTTTTTTGAAGTGCCCTACGAGATTCCTGGCAGCTGAAACTGTGCGACGGATTCGGTCCAGTTTCAGAGCTTCATTTATGCATAGTTGCAGCGTGTGTCCTGAGCAGCAGACCCCTTGAACGGTTCCCCATTTCTCCGGTTCTTTATTCAGCGTCTCGGTGCACAGCTTCATATTGCTGGCATTGTCGTGAACAACGGCTATTCGCTTGTAATTTGGAATTGCGAATGCATCTGCCGCGTCTCCAAGCTGTTGTGCAATGTTGACTCCTGTATGGCTTGACTCAAATGCTTTGGTTTCCAAAACGAAGGCAGAGAGTTCCCACTCCTGAGTTATAAAGTGACAGGTGACAGCCATATACGCCTCCATACTCACGGAAGTCCAGATGTCCGTTGTGAAACTTAAGGCCGTAGCTTTTTCAACGAGAGCATAAATTTGGCCTCGCAGATCGCTGTATTTAAGAGACAGGGTGTTTGAAATACTGGAACGGTTTGGGACAGTGTAGTCTGGCTCCATTATCTTCATTAATTTTCTGAAGCCTTCGCCTTCAACTACATTAACGGGCCTCATATCCATAGCGACAAACTCCACTATGGCATCTGTTATCTCTCTCTTTCTTTTCTCTGTTAACGGTTTTCGGAATTGCAGGATCTGCTGTGAAGTTTTGGGTTTTGTTGAGCATGTTGATGGCTGCGATACCTGTGGATGTACCTATAAACAAATTATTATTAGCCTGTGCTGCTGTATGTTTTTAAATAGTGTCGTATTTGCAATTAGCCTATTTATCATAGCAAATTAAGCGCATAAAAGCAGTTTTTTTTTTTGTTTGTTTTTTTTTTGCCGCGTGCTACTTACAGAACTCAGGTGATTTTTCAAACTTGTGGTGCTGTTGTGGTAGGCCAGTTTCAAATCGCATATTTGACACACTGCCTTTGTCTTGTCATCCTCACTTAATTTAAAGTGCTCCCAAACAGCTGAGGTCTTGGGCATTTTGTACCTATTCAGTATGAGATGAAATAAATCACTACGTTCGCCAACGGGCGGTTCAAGCATGAGTGAGAATGAGTCCGCGACGGAAGTCACGTGTTGAAAAAAAAAAAAAAGAATATTCGAATCTCAAAACTGAAAATCGAATGCCACCCCACCGAACGAATATTCGAATATTCGATTATTCTAGTACAGCCCTACAAACCACTATCCCAAAGTGTGAGAATTATTAATAAAAGTGCTCACAAATCTACTAGTAACTCCCCTGTGGGCAATCAAACAGAAACCTTCCAGCAGGAGGCACTGTCTTAGCCATTTCAATAGTTAAAAACAATGAAAAGAGTTCACATGCTGTGGCAGGGGGAACTTATTCGGTCTCTTATTCATCTTCCGATAAAATACACAAGCCGAAACCTCTAGTACTTAACAACTCTAACCAAGAAAAGGAAGTCATGCTGTGTCTAGGCTGGGGTTTCCACACAGCAAAACTATTCGCCTTGGCTTTCTGTCATTGTGGTCGACACCTCCAGGCTCCTAATGAGTCAGATCCCTCATGCCAGCGTACTTTAAAGTACATCACATCAATGCAACTACAGTTCTGATAAGATCTAATCAGAGCACTTCTAAACACTCTGATTCCTCATTCATTAGAACGAGCGTTTAATAAGAACAGTACTAGAGTACTACTGTGGGCTCAATGACTCACCCTCCAGAAGACTGCTGACATCTCCACCTAACAACTACTGATCTGTATAGTGCACATGCCAGTAATTAAGTCTGCCTGTGGTAGTATTTTCACACCCTTTCCTACTAAACAGAAGGAACCAGTGAAAGATGATGTAAGAGGGGCTTTGCAGTGCTGTACTAGAAAACACACTGAGTTCATTTCATGACCTCAGGAACCAAAGGTTGGATATTCCACACACAGGTTTCCCTGAAACATCACAAATTTTTTAAAAAGGTGTTTTTCTCAGGTCGGTGTTTATGGGAAAGAATAAAACCACAGTAAAAATGTAAATCGAGGCAACTCTGTAGGCTAAGAGTGTAGAGTCAGATGAACCTGCCTAATTTCAAATTTATAAAATAAAATTTCAAAGAGAAACTTTCACACAAAACAAAAAATGAATATTCAAAACACAAATGAAGATATTTTTAATAAAACCTGACTTTGTAAATTATAAATCCACCTAAACTCTAACACTTCAAAAAGTCCATAAAGAGATGGTAAAAGATACAGTTGAGCTTCATCTGACGATGTTTGATGTGCTTTATATATGAGCACTGATCAATGTCTATATGTGAATAAAACGTTACAAAATAAAAATCTGTTTATCATATAAAGTAACTGAGTCTCTTCAGAAACTTGGTATATATTTATTTATTAAAATATCTTCAGGCAAGCAACCTACTGTGGTTCTAGCCCAAAAAATGATTGCGATACACTCGATATCGATAATTATCAAAAATATTTGAAAGTTTAAAGCAGATCTTTGCTCCTAAGTGAAAGTTTGATTATGGTTTTATACTACTCTTTATGTTCAGCGCATGACAAACACGTTTTTGAATTCTTAACAAGATAAATATCTTAATAGAAAAAAATGTATTTCTTAGTTTCTGCATGTTCTAATGAGTGCTGAAACAGGTTTGTGTTGCCTGTCTTTGATGAGGTGTATCTTCAGCACAATTTGCAGTGCAGGCAGTAATACTAATATTACATCTTTTATTAATTCTCTTAAAAATGCACATTTGACAGCAGCTTGAGTTGACAGTAGGGTAACTTGAGTTAGGATGCAGATGTAAAATTCAGTTCATTTTCAACTTAGTGAATGTATGTAATAGTATGTAACAGTGAATTTTAATTACTCTAACCGATTGAGTTTTATTAACCATTTAGTAGGATAGATTTAGATCCTGAAAATCACAGTTAAAACCACACATGTAGCACCTTAATACCATGGTAAAAATGTTACTACATTGTGTCTAGGTATTTTTATAAAAAAAACAGTAGTCTAAATACATTTAGTGTTAATGCACAAACACAATAGCTTGATCATAAAAATACTGTAATTGTATTCCATCACCCCTTTAATACATTTAATACATCTACATGTTTTT
The DNA here is from genome assembly GCF_963082965.1 of Carassius carassius. Classification (NCBI taxonomy): domain Eukaryota; kingdom Metazoa; phylum Chordata; class Actinopteri; order Cypriniformes; family Cyprinidae; genus Carassius; species Carassius carassius. The sequence continues at coordinate 2,314,235 of NC_081798.1, read as the reverse complement.
CACTAAATTCAAGCGCTTAAGACTGCTGCGCTGCTGTTTGAACTTTAAACCAAGTGGATGAAGGCTCCGTGTGGCACGGATTAGATTTGTAGCGCTGTTTTGTTTCGCTTTTGGCGCATAAAAAGATTATATCAAACATTCTGTTAGCATTTTATAGATTTTGAATGTTTGCTTTGATGCATCCAGTGTAACACTGTTAGAATGTTGCAAACCGTTTTACAATGTTTCAGCTCATCTCATTGTGAATCTTGGCCATAAACTCATCTTAAATGCCGTCCTTTCAAAAAAAAAATAGCTTCCAGTGTCTCCACCAGGGGACGATACCATCACCAGTGAAAAATGCTGTTCTAGTTGGTTTTAAAATGTGACTCTATCCCTACTATCGCCATGTTTGTTCCATCAGCAGGCCAGAGTGTTAAAGTGACAGTACCTTGGTTGTTGATGCGGATGTTCATGGGGATCTGTGCCGTCATGGCCAGCAGGTTGTGCTGGAGGGCTCTCTGCAGTAGCCGCTGGTGGTCCTCCAGTGGTAGTGCAATCTTCTTCTCCGGGGGCTCGCCGGACTCCAGCTTGTCCCGCAGCTGCTCCAGCGCAGCTACCTGTGCGATGGTGGCCGCCTGCGCAGCTGTAGCCTGAGCCGCAGCTACTGAATGAGTGGCCAGAGACACCGGCAGACGGGCCTGAACGCCGTCATCCTCTACAACAGAGAACGACAAAACACCGCTGAAGTCATCAAAGAGAAGTACTAATGACATGATCCATAATGTTAAAAAAGAAAAGAAAATACATTCCATTCTTTGTTATCAACAACAAGAAATGCATTAAACTTTACAGTACAAGGGCTTCCCCAAAGTAGGGTTAACGAAAGAACTGCTTATGGTTCATGAAAAGCTAATGATTAATTAAATAATAAAAATGCAAAAAAAAAAAAAACCTGCATGCCAATATGACCGATATCTGACATCAGAGAACTGTGACCATGCAAACGAGTTGTTAAGTTACTGAAATATGAACTTAAAATCTCAGTGGTCTTTAAATAAATAATTCATTCAAGGGTTTGGCTGACAAAAAAAAAAATTAAACATGAAAAGTGTTTAATAACTTGCATAATTATTTGTCTCATACTTGGTCTAACTGGTGCATTTGTCCCCAAATTAATAAGCATGGATCACAAATTTGCATTTACACGGCCATTCCATCTATCTAAATCGTATGACACAAAGTAGAATAAAAAAAAGATCAATTTTAAAGAGAAAAGTATTTGGAACAATTAGTAGCCCAATCCATTCAAAAATTAACTGTGATCTGATTATGAGCATTTTAAAATGTAATAGAATCTAATTACAAGTACTCTATTTTTGGTACATGATTATGTAATCTGGATTACATGTAATCAGTTACTTCCCATGACCCACTGCATTGAGGTTTTACCTTTCTTAATTCTGTGTAAGGATGAGGCCGAGGCTCCGTTGCTGGGCAGGGCGATGCCCATGGGTGGCATGGAGAGTTTGGGAGAGGAGAGCATTGTGGGTGTTCCGTTGGGCGAGTAGGTGAAGAGCGAGCTGCCAAAGCTGTGTCTGCGTCCCTCTCGCCGGTTACTGTCGATGGCCGCCTGCAGCTCGTTGGGGTTGCTGAGACCCCTCTTCTCACATTCGTAAGGATACAGATACTTCATATACCTGCAGAGGGGTGCAGAATTAAACTTTAACGTCTATCCATTGATTGCAAGACCAATACTGCATCAGCTAGAGAAACCCTAACCTTTGAATCAAAAAACTTTGAAATGAAATCTAAAAAATGTGAGACTGCATTTCATGCATGTGATCAGTAATATCTAAGGGCTCATGCAAAGACATTCTGTGTTTCAGTAAAGTGGTTTAAACTGCTGTTTATGCCTTCCTGAATCAAGCCAGTGACTAACCCATCAACTGTTAGCTGTGTGACAACCACTGGTTATTTATATTGTGATTATTTTATATATAGAAAACAATTAAATCATTGGGGCAGTCAATTCAAACACAATACGAGTCTATCTGTGATTAGATATTTTTGTCATTTCCGCCAAAACTTCCGCTGCAAAATTTTGGGAAAAAAATCTAATTGCGTGATTTGCAATTTAAAATGCAATAAAAAAAAATGGAGGGGGGCGGGGTGATGGTTGTGCAATAAAAACATCAAATTTGTTGTGCTTGTTTGTAGAGCTGCATGATTTTGACCAAAATCTTAAGGTTGGATATTATTATGACTAATGATAATTATTCTGAATGTTATTATTATAAATTTCTAAATAAAACAAATTACAAAATAAGAAATATTGAATATTACGCTCTTATTACAAAAAAAGTATTAAAAGCATTTGAGAATGAACATAACTATAATAATTAGAAAATAATAGCAGTAATAATTTTATCAAAAAAAAAGGTAACCTGTGAACAGACACCCTTTATTTATACATCATAAGGTTTTATTATAAAATATTATACTATTATGCTACAAATCTATGACAGTAATTTCTTAATTTTTGTCAGAAGGTGTGCAAAATATAAAATTGAGTACATGCCTTTCACATAAAATATGAGCCTTTTATGCATTCACTGTGAATTAAAAATGTGCAGCTCAGAAGAAATAGCAATTATGATGCTCCAGGAAATCCCTAATATGGACAACGACATCTAACTAACACTGTAGAAACGCTTTCACTGATTAAACATGAAAACACCTGCGGAGTAGCTCTAAATCTAATGCTATGATCAACACTTCACTATCAGATAATCTGAAAACGCAGTGAAACTTTTTTAATTCAGGGTAGAAAATAACCATTTATATCTAATTCATGCAATTTTGGTAAAAACACTAAGCATCTGAGTGCACTTCAGGAAACACTATAACACAATAAAAATTTCATTTTGAAAATATAAGTAGAATAAAGTAAAGGTAACTCCTGTCGGTGAGTACATACTGTGTTCTGAGAGTAAAGGCAGCGCTGGTGATGGAGGTCGGCAAGTTCAGGCCCTTCGTGATCTCTCTCCACAACTTTTTATTTATGACCTCCACCAGCCCCCCCTTCTCGGTCACCAGCTGGTACAGCATGTAGAGGTCCAGCACCTGCTTGGCCATGATGGGAATCCTGTTCACTGGCGTCCCTGCACAAAAACAAACAGCTGCGTTGAGCGTCTTCACAGTTCGAGTGGATCTGCTACAAATCAAAGTAGTGAGTTTCTGCTTTACTCTACGCAGCAGACTGTCGCACACATGCATCTGTGCTAGAAATACACAAAATATTAGTAATAAAGTAGTTTTTTTATTATATATTAAATTATACCTAATAATAATTTTATTTTCTATGAATATGTATACATATATAAAGTGCCGTTCAAAAGTTTGGGATCTTTGGGATGAAGTATTTAATGAAGCATCTTCTGCTCATCAAAGCTGCATTTATTTGATCCCAAAATGTTTTTTTGTGAAATATTATTGCAAATTATTATTGCTTTGTGAACAGTCAGTTGTTACATGTCTCCAAGCAATACAGTTTAATTTAGTTTCTGAATAAATCCACGTTTTGAATTAATCAAACGAATGAATGACTCATAAATTAATTTTTATTTTTTATTATTATTAATTCCAGAGTTTTCTTCATGCAGCATTGTCGTACACATGCATTCAACAATAAAATAATAATAATATATAATTTTACTTTTTTCAATTATATATAAAATTATATTTTAAAAAGTTGTGTATGTGTGTGTATATAGATATAAATATTTAATAAAATATTTTTTAAATATTTAAACTTTTTAGTATTATTTAATTTCATTTCAGAGTTGCTTTTCTCTTTAGGCAGCAGATTGTTGTACACATGCATTTGTACTACAAATCAACATAGCTAATAAAATTTCCCTCTTTAGCAGGTGTTGGAGGACATTTTCCACAGCCAGGCAGCAGGTTTAACAGGAACACATGCTTCGGTCTCAAGGCCGGATCATGACATGGACATGTGTTCGCACTCCCAGGTTTATAAACACACATGTGCTTGTGGGAGCCACAGTCCTGCTTCAGAATGATATGAGGAGAGAAAACTGCAGCGCTCCGATATAAATACACATAAACATCACCAGGGAGATGTGAAAGATGAGCTGGGTGTTGATGTGAGTGTGTTAGGGGCAGAGTCTGGAAAAGTTAGGGTCGTAAAGTTCTCTATAAGATGACATGCGGACATGTCTGGATTTCTTTATAAATACCTCTCTTCTGCATAAAGCTGAACAGATTATCCAGGAACTCCTTCCTCTTCGGGTCGCCGTCTAGTTCATAGAGCTGCATATGAAAAACACAGACAGACAAAAAAAGGTTAAAAAGAGCAGTGTACAAAACTGCGTTCTCATCACTCTTGATGTCCTGATCAGGAACTGCATTATATGGAGTACATTATTGCTAATCAATAAACTTATAAATAACTAAATAAATGACACTGATAAAAACACTATTTAACAAGAAAAATTGAAATTCTTTCATTAGCGGATATAGTTCCTGATATGAAAAATAAGGTTTTATTAAGGTATGATTTGCAGGTTTTGTGCATTATTGAGTGAAATTTATTTGTGCAATTAAAAATCTTAATTTTATATATATATAAAAATCAAAATATTACGTTATTATATATTACATGGAAAAATAATTTGTTTTATACAATCAAACATTTTACATATGAAACGTATTTTGTAAATAATAAATAAATCTTATAAATATTTATTATCATTTTCAAAAATAACATCCAGAAAATGCAAGCCAACCAAACTGATAAATTCCTATATATATATATATATATATATATATATATATGAAATTACGTTAGAATTATTTTAATTTAATTTAAATTCAATTATATATTTTACATTTTGTGCTATATAAATAATAAATCTTGTAATTATTAATATTTCTTAAAACAAAAAAAGGCCATAAAATGCAGGCCAACAACAATAATTATAATTGCCTAATTAAACATGCAATGAGATGAGATGATTTGACAAATACAGTGAGGCCAAGTGATAACAGGACAGCACACTATACTTTGTTTTCATTGCATAGTGAAAAAGCATGCAATATGCAGCCAGTATTCAGCAAGCCAACTCTTAGTGTTCCAGAAGACCAGAACTATTAGTTTTATGATGATTATGAAACGTGCGAAAGGCTGAAGGATCTTAACGTTAACAGAAGGCTCATGTGCCAAAAAGATCAGGCTATTTAATCACGCACAGCCAGAAAAGAACAGTGCTGGTAGCTGAGCAACGGGTTAAATTGCTCCTTCTTTCTCTTCCTTCTTGCTTTCGCCCAGTGTTTCTGATCTCTCATTAGCAGCAGACAGCTCTTACTCAGGGGGAGGGTCTAAGGGAGAGCAGGCCAGCGGAGGGTTAATTACAGGATGTATGTGTTTTAAAGGAGTGCCACGCTATAAATCTCTCAAATGACCTGCCTCTTCTCTGTTCTCTGTAGGGTACTCAGCTCGCACACTGATTTCTTTTTATCCATAATTTTTCCATCAGTATCCCTTTTTACCAGTGAAAAATAAAAGAAAGCGCAATATAATGCATACAGTTATAAAATTAGATATCACATGAACGCAAACAAACTGGATTTATTGCACTTTCATTTTAATTTCACCTGTATCGAGCAGGTGTGTGCATGGTTGCCAGGTTCGGAAGAATAAGTAAACCACTGGGCAGAATATGTATCGATTTATGAAAAAAGCTCAAGGTTGGGGGATTTTAACTCTCCAAATCTGGCAACCACAAAGCTTGTGATGGCTTGTTACAGATGCAAGATTACACAAATGCCAATTAAAAATTGAATGTATTCTGGATAAATAACCAGTGTCAAATACTGCAGATGATTATGCTTATTAAACAGAGGCGGAAATCGTGATCACAATTAAATAGGATTCATCATGTGGCCCTAAGTCAAGCATTTATATATATATATATATATATATATATATATATATAACAAATCAGGTAAAGAGGGTCCAATCATTAAGAATCCAACTCTCATACTCAGATGTCCTCCTTAAAGGGCCTTTCGGTTTCAACAATGGATAAAGCTATAGGTACTTTTAACCCAAAATATGCTGATACACCCTAAGCCCCCTCCCTCATAGTTTAGAAACACATCTGATTATCTGTTTAAAGTGGGTGGAGGCACCTCAAACACAGGGTGGAGAAATGTCCCAGTTAAGAGTCGGTTTGATGTGAATGTTTAACTTCAGCTGATTTTAGGCCTTAAATGTGGCGTCAAATATTTGGTGGTAAATAAATAGCTGGTTAATTTAATGAGAAGTACTGACTGACATCACAAGCAAGACAAAAACAAACATGATAAACAACCGATACGGAAGAATATAAGCAAGCATTTGCATCCCCATTTGAATTGAGGAATGTTGATGAGTTTCCCAAGAAAAGGGCACAGAAATAATAATAATAACACACACACACACACACACGTAACATACATAGGAATCGTGTTACTAGTAGGGCTGCAGGATAAAGGCTTTTCTCGTTTTATTTAGCATAATCATCTGTGATAACTGCCCATTGATTATTTATTCTAGAGGTTATTTTAATTTGCCATTTGAATTATATTGCATTGGTAACAACAAGACCTCACAAGTGTTCATGTTTGGGGTTGCCAGATGTCAAGAGGTAAAATCCCACAATCAGAGCTTTTTCATAAATTGACACATATTCTGTCCAGAGGCTTACTTAATATTCCCAACCTGGCACAGATGCTTTCTCTGCATTATGGAAAAAGCGCTGATGAGACAAACATGTAAGTTAGAGTTTTAGCAATCGCTATTGAGATCTTCTGCTCAAATAAAAGTGTAATACAGTCAGTGTTTTCTTTGTGCGGTTTGCTGCGAGCAAACATGTGAGTTTGTTTTCTCGATTTGTGGTTTTTAAAATGTTCCGAGTAAAATGATCATGATGAACAGTTTAACCATTATCATGCAGCCCTAGCTACAAGTGACGAAAAAATAAAGGTGTGTAATGCCTTTGTAGGTCAATTTTACATCTCAGAAGTTTTTCAGAGCGAGTGTTTGAATGCTGAATTGGATACTTTGGATCGACACTGAGAAGGTCTGACATTGTTTCGATGACACGTGAGCTGTTGTGCTATTTCACACCTGCCAATCACCTCAAGAGGCAGACAAAACCACAATACGGGGGAAGGCCCGGAAACGAGCGGGGCCCAAATAGGGGAAGAGTAACTATGAAAGCACATACAAGAACAGTATCGATCTCATAGAGGCGCCTCGATCTGACTACATTTGAATGGTGGGTTTGCATTGAGGGCAAAGGAGAATGTGGTTTCTGTATCACTGAGAGAAACTACAGGGTCACAACGTCCCTAGCTAAAGAGCGCCTCACCAGAAACACCTGCGGGGAATGAGAAATTGATTCCAGAAACCCGAAACACTAAATTATTCAAATTATTTATTAATTTAACCAGTACTGAAATCTGTGTGGGCTGTGAGTCAGTCCAAAGTTTCGAATACACTGAATAGGATCGTGTGAAAAACCTACATGATAACGATAATTAACTGTTAATCATAATTATTTATTTCAGTAATTCAACTTAAATTGTAAAACTTGTGTATTAAATTCAATGCACACAGACTGAAGTACTTTAAGTATTTTGGTTTAATTGTGATGATTTTGGCTCACATTTAAAAAAAAACACCAATCCACTGTCTCAACAAATTAGAATACTTCATAAAACCAATAAATGGCCTTCTGTAAAGTATGTTCTTTTACTGTACATGTACTCAATACTTGGTAGGTGCTCCTTTTGCTTTAATTACTGGCTCAATTCGGCGTGGCATGGAGGTGATCAGTTTGTGGCACTGCTGAGGCGGTATGGAAGCCCAGGTTTCTTTGACAGCGGCCTTCAGCTCATCTGCATTGTTTGGTCTCTTGTTTCTCATCTTCCTCTTGGCAATACCCCATATATTCTTAATGGGGTTCAGGTCTGGTGAGTTTGCTGACCAGTCAAGCACACCAACACCATGTTCATTTAACCAACTTTTGGTGCTTTTGGCAGTGTGGGCAGATGCCAAATACTGCTGGAAAATGAAATCAGCATTTTCAAAAAGCTGGTCAGCAAAAAGAAGCATAAAGTGCTCCTAAATTTCTTGGTAAATGGGTGCAGTAACTTTGCTTTTTTTAAAAACACAATGGACCAACACCAGCAGATAACATTACACCCAAAATCATCACAGTCTGTAGAAACTAAACACTGGACTTCAAGCAATTTGGGCTGCGAGCTTCTCCACCCTTCCTCCAGACTCTAGGACCTTGGTTTCCAAATGAAATACAAAACTTGCCCTCATCTGAAAAAAGGACTTTGGACCACTGGACAACAGTCCAGTTCTTCTTCTCCTTAGCCCAGGTAAGACGTCTCTGACGTTGTCTGTGGCTTAGCAGATTTCTTGACACGTCTGTGTTTGGTGGCTCTTGATGCCTTGACCCCAGCCTCAGTCCATTCCTTGTGAAGTTCACTGAAATTCTTGAATCAATTTTGCTTGACAATCCTCATAAGGTTGCAATTCTCTCGATTGGTTGTGCATCTTTTCTTCTACACTTTTTCCTTCCACTCAACTTTCTGTTAACATGCTTGGATACAGCACTCTGTGAACAGCCAGCTTCTTTGGCAATGAATGTTTGTGGCTTACCCTCCTTGTGAAGGGTGTCAATGATTGTCTTCTGAACAACTGTCAGATCAGCAGTCTTCCCCATTGTGCAGCCTAGTGAACCAAACTGAAAGACCATTTTGAAGGTTCAGGAAACGTTTGCAGGTGTTTTGGGTTGATTAGCTGATTGGCATGTAACCATATTCTAATTTGTTGAGATTGGTGGGTTTTTGTTAAATGTGAGCCAAAATCATCTCAATTAAAAGAACAAAAGACTTAAACTACTTCAGTCTGTTTGCAATTAATTTATTTAATACACGAGTTTCACAATTCGAGTTGAATTACTCAAATAAATTAACTTTTCCACGACATTCAAATTTATTGAGATGCACCTGTATATATTCCCCATTTATGAGAAAGCTCTGAATGGGGGATTTAAACTCTTGATATCTGGCAGTCAAAAAAAAAGTCAAAGTGAAATGAAAGTGCAAGACAATGCAAATGGAAAAACAAAAATTATTTTCAGGATAAACAATCAGAGGATAAATTTTGCAGATGAATATGCTTAATAAATCAAGAGAATATTTTTTTCAATTAAATTTAAAATATGATTTTTTAATTTTTTTTTTTAATTAAGAAACATTTAGTGCTAAGGCAAGCATCACTATCGACCTATGATTTTTTTTTCCCAATAAAATTGCCTAAAAAAATTTAAATTAATGAAAAATCAAGACTAACATGCAAGGAAAAACTAACAAAAATGTAACTGGATCTATGGTTTTAGGTAAGGCATTAGTTCTGGCATTAGTATCAACGTGTGAAAGATCTTAATGATAACAGAAACCACATTTACAAACCATAACCTTCATTGTTTAATACACCTTAAAAAAAGCAATTTATTGAACCTATGAGTCAAGATTTAAGCTGTCTAAAGTCATAGAAACAGCAAAAAAATTGCACAAAGCAATACAGATGACACCTTTAACTTTAAATTTGAGGTTCTTGCTCTGACCGAAATAAAGCGAGCAGAAAGGGAGAAACTATCAGCTCGGTAGCAGGTTACATTTGTTATTGGAACAGCTCCAGTCATTTTTTGCATGCTCACTTCCTGTCAGGGTTATATAACCAAACCGAAAACCACAAAATCCCATAAAAAATGTTACATAAAATAATTAGTAACCTAGTCTTACCTAGTTTCCAAGGTAGCACTATATAATAACTGAAATAAAAATGAATAAAAACTATATTGACATGTCTAAAATCAACACAAATGGCAAAAAACACAACAAAAATGACAAAAAAAAAAAAAAAAAAATATATATATATAAGACTTTCTCAATGATACTAAAATAACACTGCTTCCTGTTCATCTTCAACAATGTAAAGTTGACAAACTTGACTTCTGATCACAGATTTGTCCACCGACTCTTTCTTTGGGTCTCATTCACAAACTGCACGTGTGCAAACATTAGCGTGTAAAACCCGCGTGGGCGAATGGTTTCACACAGAAAACATGATTCATAAATAAATGTACACATTCTTCTAAATTAAGAACCAACTCAAAACACGGGTACAAAAAAAAAAAAAAAAACCCAACTTGACACCCCCCAAAAAAAAAAAAAGTACATTAAAAGGGAAGAGAAAAAGAAATACTCCAGGATGATCAACAAAACGTTTCAGGGTCATTCCATACTTTAGGGTACATTTCAAGTTTATTGATGATAATTATATTTTTCTTCTGAAATATCCTATTTTATCTATGAAGAATACTATACTATAATCTCTCACATATTTTGTGTAGCGTTTTGCTAGAAATTGACTTTACGTCCCTTAAGTAACAAATTTATTTACTCCTTTAACGCTTTTTTTTAATACACTTCAAATATATGTAGGATTATTAGCAGAAATCATACCATGTGTCATACTCGCGGGGACAGTAGGCTTGGAAATAATATTTAATATATTCCATTGCATTCGTTATTTGTAGCGCGCCAGCCACCCAACAGCAATAAGATTCGTGCTTTTGATAGACCTACTTTTAATGTCTCAGCTTTCAAAATCAGTTTTATAGCGAAACACAAATTGTGTGTTTTACAATAATGTTTTTCAAGCTCTTTAATGATCAGATGTGAAACAATTCATTAAATTAAACGGTTTTCTTTGTGAGAATTCCAAATATGTGAAAATGTATCCTTGAAACATTGACTAATTTAGACTTTATTCTTAAAATATTATGACTTTAATCTCGTAATCTTAGATTTTGTTTTTCAACGTGCCACTAAAATGCCGTCGTATTAGTGATTTGAGCAAAAATTTATAATCACTGTTTTTTTTCTAAATTATGCCGGGTTCACGGTTTATTACTTTTTTTTTTTTAATTTTTATGCATAATCAGGTGTACAATGCATTTTCTGCTGGTTGATATTCCAAGACGTGATTTTAGCCCGACAGCACTTGCATTTGGGCGACGTCGGATTTTTGGAAACCAAAAACCCTCCAAACAACAGACCTGGCTCCTCTTTTTGGCACAAGTTCTTCTGTGTCATGTTCTACTAGTTCTGCAGCATCCATCTTCCCCCTGTAACGTCTCACACATACTCCGTCTGCAGTGCATATGAAGTCCGCAGCACGGACTCATTGTGCTTTCACACAGGACGCATTTGCTACTGATCCGCGTCTGTTTAGTCCACAAACACAACATTTGTTCATTGTTTTGATTTCATATCATGTAAAAAAATATATATATATTTTTTCAGCATTGTGAATCTTTTATCACAGAACAGTAACAATCTTTCATAGTTATAGACATTAGTTTTATCTCAATAAATATAAATATGCATTGTTCATGCATTTTATTTCTAGGTTTGTATAATAAGCTGCTCAAGCAGGCGGCAAAACATTTAAACACAATAATTAGCCTACTTTTCTTGTTGAAATATTTAAAATTAACTTTTTTTTCTGCCTCCATAAAAGTGAATATATTTATATATTGTTTTCCTTGTTTATCTAAAGGTGCTCTTTTCTTGTTTTAAACCTAGCCAAAAACCCATGTGTTGCGTGTGAAACAGCTTTAATTAGTATACATTTATTGTGAAATGACTGAAGTGACGCTTAGTAATTAAATACAACGGTATGGCAGTATATTAAAAATTTATATCGTAACGAAAATACATACCGGTTTTTGGTATGAACCGGTATACTGTGTAGAGCACTACGTCATATACCTTAGAAAAACAATTCCCACAAAAAAATACATTTTGTAATGTTATATATATATATATATATATAAAAATCACAAATTCATGTGACCAGCATCATATGATGTCTTTTTTTTTTAACCACATTTGGATTGCCAGAAATGCATGCCATTGAAATCAATCATTATCTTGTCAACCCACACATTTTGTCTGTAACATAACTCGCTAACAAGGAAAACATGTTTATCTTTCTAATATCAAATTGGTGTTGAATGATTAAACTTGGCAACTAGCAGATGACTTGCACTGATAACTGAATAGACTGAAACCAATAGTCGTTTAACTGTTCATACACCTTTTTCCTGATGTCAAATGTACCTTAATAGAATGACCCTGAAGAGACCGGGCTGTTGCAATGGAAAAGTGCTAGCCTAAGCTTTTCGTCCATCTTTGTTTACATTCCTATGTCTAGAAGCCCGAGCCTGACATCAGCTCTGAAGCAGCAGCAATGTCTGGACAACATCCAGCTATGAACTACTCCACATAACAGCAACTCCTGTCCACAAGTGCTCGTTTTCCAGCTTGGACATGAGTGAGTCCGTCTGTGCAATTAAAGCTGTTAGAAATGGCAGAAAGCCGATGGGAGATGACAGTCTGAAACCAAACAGGAATACATGATGTCTCGTCTATATTAACAAGACCATTCATTCACCATGTGGGACTTTTTAGGAATAATTAAGCGGTTGACTGATAATAGGTCAGTGGTGAAATCTAATTTCAGGAATTAGGCAAATCAGGCAATGATTTGTTTAAACATCACGAGCTGTGAGAGCTTCATTTGTTTATACAGACCTGGAATTCACAGGGCTGCATCATAAATCATATTTTCATCATTATTTGATTTTATGGTATCATTAAGCATAACCTGTTTGCCATATTTGCCCACAGGCTACTTATCCTGAGAACATTTTGTTCTAATTTGGCATCTCGCTTATGTAACAAGCATCCTCAAGTGTTCATTTTTGCGGTTTCCAGTGTTAAAATCCCCTAATCAGAAATATTTAATAAATCAATCCATTTTCTACCCAGTGGTTTACTTATCATATAATTTCACAACCTGGCAAGGCAACCATAAGCACACACACTCTCTGCATTAACATGTAAACTGAAGTCTAACGATCGCTATTGAGATATTCTGCTCAAATAAAAGTGTAATAGAGCCTGTTTGTTTTCACTCATGATTGTTTGCTGCAAACAAAGTGAGTTGATACTCTCCTGATTATTAATTCTACATAATTAGCTAATTCTAATAAAAGAAAAAAGAAAAAAAAAATATTAAGTTTTAGTTAACTAAAATGGCATTTAAGTTTGAGCAAAATAAGCCATATTAAAAGTTTAACCATTATCGTGCAGCCCTATAAAAACAATGCAACAACACCAAATGCAATTAGCCACTGGTCAAGCGATGATATGGAACATAGTTAGCAAGAGTTAAAGAATATTTAACAGCCCTTCAAATAATAAGTAATTAGCAAGAGTGCATGTAAATTCTAAAAACGAGTGAAATCTTATATTGAGTAAACAAGGACTCAAAATTGCAACTAAAAGATAAAAACACACTTCAGTTTGGAGCATTTAAATGGTTCTCCCCCCTCAATCTGCAGTGAGCAAATCAATGTTTAATGTTAAAACCACTAAATGGCAACTGATTGTAGAGGGTGGGATGAATATTTAAAGAGCTCGTTTCTTTACTGTCCATCTGGGCTCCATTTGTCCTGCCATTCATGTTTACAGCGGACATCAAAGGATACTTCTCGTTTTCACAGGAAGTCAGTGCGAGAGGAAGAAGTGCAGCATTTTACAGAGCTGCAAAATTAGAAATATTTCTCTTCACACTTAATGTCATGATAGTATCTTATATAATAATACGTCTAGTTGGTTTATGACGAAATGAATGAAAAGTAAATGTTCAAATCCAGCTGGAAGGCTAGTCCTATATGCACCTTAAACAAATGCAGTAGTATAATGAATTAAATTTATGCAAAAAATTTGAGGTTGTGCATTCCAGTGGTTTGACGGTTAAACGGCAGGTTTCATCTAAAACGAATGAATGAATCATACTTTACTGGCTTCATGTCATTCCAAACCGGTATGACTTTTCTCTGTTGAACAAAGATATTTATCAAAAACATATTTGGTTAATAGAAGGAAGGAAGGTCATACAGGTTTGGAACAACATGAGGTGAAATGGTTTCACTTTCTTTGCTCTTTATCGCCATGCAGTGCTAAAATTGATATAGTAAGTGAAGATGACAAAATCAGAGACACAACCCGTGAAATCTGATCAACTGAAGACTGTTTAGGGTTATCATGCACTGAAGCAACTCGCCACATTAATATAAAATCCACAGCCACAATCATTCAAATGAACAACTTTAAATGTATTTATATTAGGGATGGGCGTTTTCCGCAAATATCACATTCGTATATTTGAGCTCACAAAAAACGAATATTCGAATATTCGTTTATTTAAATGAACTTTAATGAGACAGACGTAATTTTTCAGCAACATTTATTGTTTCCGTCATTTTTGAACAAGCTTACACCCAGTAAGCTTGAACATTACACATCATGTTTTGTAGCTGAAAACCTTTAACAATCAGTGCAAAAATACACATTAAAAGCCAAAAAAAAAAAAAGTGAACAAAGATAAAACGTAAATAAAGCAGCCTGCAGCAATTAGGCTATTGTACAGAATGTATAGCCTACATTTAACTTTGAAACTTTTAAACTGTCAGCAAATCTTTTTTTTTCTTTTTTTCTATTGTTTTACATGTTCTTGTTAAGAAATACGGGCATGTAAACATGATCGGGGGAAAGTCGGCTTCTTAGTCTGTTAACAATAAGGCCGGCCGCGGAGAAAACGTGCTCTGACGGCACAGATGTTGGCGGGACTCACAAATAACGGTGTGCTAAGCGAATACGTTTTGTGAAGCGCTTCGTGTTTTCGTTTCACCACTGAATACGATCCTCATCTGGTGGAATACATGGCTCCAGCAAGAACTGTTCCCACTCGTCTCGGCTGGACTCTCTGTAATCATCGCTGAAGAACTGGCTCAGCCTTTTCCGACGAGTGAGCATTGCATCCTCTTCATCGTTGGAGACGGCGACTGCATCCGCAACACTTGCATTAAGGAAAATGTTCTGATAATGTTCAAAAAGGTTTTTTTTTCTTACTTCTCTCATGTTTTCATCGAGAAACCTGAGATGTTTGTGCCGAGGGTCTAGGGCGGACTCGAGAAGAGGAGTTTTCACTGCATTCTCCAAGTTAGCGGTGTTTATTCGTTGCTTTAGAGACGCCGCAACAATGTTCTTCAATTCGGTCACTTTCTGTGATTCTCCACGGAATATTTGAAGTACTGTAGAAGACCGCAGTTCTTATTCATTCATTAATTATTTTTTGCTTGCATACATCTTCACATATGCCGTGGAGAATCACAGAAAGTGAACGAATTAGGTTTTATTGTGGAATTTTTTTTTTTTTTAATGGCAAGCAAAAATATAGCGTAATTCGAATATCATTTTTATTTATCGAATAATTAGAGCAGAACGAATATTCGAATGTTCGACTATCCGTGCACACCCCTAATTTATATATGTGTCCCGTTTAATTTTACACATCAGTTTAATCATAGAGCAGACACTTTTATCCAAAGCGACTTAAAAATGAGCACAATAGAAGAAACCAAGTTCCAGTCAGCAAATAAGCCCCAGTTAGTCCTAAGCATTTTTTTAAATAATAAATAAAAACATGAAAAAGTAGATCGAATACAAACATTAGAGAGAGCTAGCGTTAAAGAGTCAAGATATTATTATTTATAATGAATAAAAAGAAAAAACAAGTCCACAGAATAGATAAAAAGAATAGAGAATCAAGTTTTTTTAATTTACATTGCACATTTTAATTTATGTAATTATTAATATTATGTTTTTATATTTTAATAATAATAGTTTCACACACACACACACACTACAAAAAAATAATGAAAGATTAAAAAAAATATATAAAGCTGTATTAAACTTACTGTTTTACTTGTACATATTTGATCTTTTTGATAAAATATGTGTATATAATATTGTGTATATAATAGATAGATGGATACACACACAGAGCATTACAACTGTAGTTCAGGCTGAATTCTGTAAAGCATAAAAAAGTTATTTTCAATAATGTTTGGCACTGTTAGTTCTGTTATCAGGAAGAGGAAGTTGCATAAAACCACCCAGACAGTTGTTATAGATACACCTTCCTATATGAGGTCTATATAATTCTGCACCGAAACCGATTTAGTCAAACAGAAGGAGTTGTTGATGAAACGCTGACCACCTGCCAGCCCCAAAAGGATGATTTGCATAGGGACAAAAATCTTCTGCAACAGACGTTTCTTGTACCTTACTTACAAGGGGATGTTTAACAACAGAATATAAAACAAAAAGGCAAATCAGAACAAATCCAATGAATTAAAACCACAAACTTGGCCAGCAGCAGACAACAGAACTGAAGCCATCCTCATTGTGTGAATGATTGCGACATGTCTTTTTTGATACCAGTGAATAAATCTGTTTCTTTATTCAATTCACTTCATGGCAGGCGCAGATAGTTGTGTTAGAGGCTTTGGCAGCATGCCTTTAAACACTATTAATTAATATCTGTATCAAACATAATCAGACACAGTGGCTTTTCATGTATTTTGGCCGTGTCCCAGCTGTTTCAGGAAAGAGAGCAGCTGTGCTCTAAGTAACGCTGGGCTTGCAGGTTTTCTTTAAGACTTTATTAAGGTAAAACATTTTTTAAAAAGACTTTAAGTAAAGGAAATCTAAGTGTATTAGCAACACAACTTCCAGCTAATCACCGTTACTTTTTAAGACATTTTACAGAAAGCAGTTTACGGTTTGAAAAGCTCCGTTTCAAACACACATGAAAATAGCTTTTACCGTACCTTCTGATCGCACGGCAAAAACGAACATTAGTATATTTTCCGGTGCAATTATCTAAAGATTCTTAAATCAATAATGTAATTCAAAGAGAAAACAAGTTTTTTGACAGATATTTGTTTGTTTTTTCCAATTAAAAGAAAATGCATCCTGATTTAATGATATCTATATAGGAAAACAAGAAAATACGGCGGATACATTTTTTTATGCCATGATTTGATGAATTCGAGCTTGGATTTGAAGACTATAAATTTGTGGAAGGGTGAATTAAGACTTTTGACGACCCATAGAAATGAGTCATGGGTTTTATTTGTTAAAAGTGTGCCAGAGTTCAGTTTGGAAAGGTTCCAGCTGTGACAGCCGATAAAGACGTTGGTGTTTTTTTTCTTTTTTTTTTTCTGCCAGGATCCAGATTATCACTTTCCCTCAGGCACATTCTTCACTGCCCCCACCCACCTGCCCAAAATAAACCACGGCCCTTAACCCTTAACCCACACATACGGCAGCACAAACTACACCAAACAAACTAGTGTTAAGATGCAACAGGTTAAAAGCATTAGTGTGTCATTGCAACTGGGCGTATCATATCTCATATTCACGTTCTCGTGTTCAGAACAGGAACAGAGGTAAAGTATTCATTATACAACCATTCGAGTATCACCCAATCATTGTGCAACATCTCAACGTACAGACAGTGCTGCACGTCTTGATTGCATAACTGCCCACGATATTCACGTTTTCTGGCAACAACTTGATATGAAGATCAAGCTTGAACTGAATGCTTAAGCCCCCGATAGCATTTCTGTCACCCGCTAACCAACAGTTGTAAACACCTGCAAACGCTTCACTCAGCACATCACAAGGCCTGCATACGCACATCACATGACCTTGTTCTCAAAAGCAGGGAACAAAATGTTCAAATCAAACATGATTATTAAAAGAATAATAACCTGCAGCGCTCTGTAATCAGAATCTAGGTTTAAAAATTCACCAGGAAGGGTACAGACGGTCACAGCACTTCATGAAGCAGTCATAATGGGAAAGCAGCATGGAAAATATTCACAAGAGTGTTACTGCATGGTGCCTTTCAGTTCCATAAATCAGCCACAAATGATCTTCCTGACTAGTGTTGACAAAAGTACAACAGGGGATTACACTGTAGCTGTGGATGAACTATCCACTTTTTCCTATGTGGCGTGACGATTTGCGCAAATTATTGGAGTAACTTCCATTTACACTGTAAACAATCAGCAAAAGGTTTGCACAATGATAAGCATTTTCAAAAAAAATTATTCAATGAGGTGACATTATTTTACTAAAACTTCAACAATCGATCATTAAAAGGACATTTAAAAGTGTAAAAGCCTTTCTTGCAGTGTGTAATGTAGCTGTATGTGAATGTAAACAATCTGCAAAGTTGTAAAGTTGAAAGTGCACGATAAATAAAGTTATCATCTCCCAAAATAAAGATTCAACTCTGTACGGCTGAAACAAGTCATTAGTATTTCGCATCCCACTTAATGCGTGCCTATGTTGTACGTTGGCCGGACGCGAACAACTTGACCCTGCCCACAAACACATAACTCTACTGACATCTGCTTTTCTAATCTCCAGGAGTTCAACCCGGCATTCACAAAACACTTGCAGCTGAAAGACGGATCAGTATCCTGTTTATTTGGACCAGCTGCTTCACTGTATCACAACATGAAAGTCTGATAAATTATAGATGTTTCGATTTTCTATCAAGCGTTCAAAATACAGAACTATTGAAATAGGCGTATTGTTTCCGACACTGTTGCACGCCGAAGACCAATCACAACAGACTAGGCCATCTGACCAATCAGAGCAGAGCAGGCTCACAGAAAGGAGGAGTTTAGAGAGACTGAACCTTTGAACTGCTTCGAACGAATAATAATAATAAAAAAACACGCTGGAAAATTAGGTGATATTAAATCAGGTGATTATCTTTTGACCTTGCATGCATGTAATCCTATTGTAGGGGACTTCCAAACCAATATTAGGAACCGTAGAAATGGCATAATAGAGGCAACTTTAACTAACTATTTTGAACATACCAATAATAACTATCTTCCCTACATTGTTCTACTGACTTCTGAAAATAGAAAGTGAACGAAAACGTACAGCCCATTCAAGTCAAAATAACGGATAAGGATTATTTGTAATGCAATCTTATGAATTGAGCGGAACTTCCACAAACCATAAGTGCATCTCATAATTTAGAAAAAAGGTAGATAGCTTCCTTGATTATAAAGGGAGCGTGTTTTTGCTCTCTTTCTGTACAAACCCATTCATAATTTGAATAAAAGTTTAATTTTTCTTGCTGCTATATGTACACACGGATACGTTTCGAGAATGACGACTGTATTAAAATGCAGGACTGAATCTAAAATTGCGATGTTTGACAACGTGCAAAATTCATTTTGAGAAACCAACAAATATGCATGTATGGGGATTCTGCGTGATCCAGCATTTGGCTTCATGTTCTGAGACGTGCATCTGTAAGTATGCATTGAACAGTTCTTTATTTCAACTCACATGGCATCATAACAAGCACTTACGAGCTGAACAACCCCAGCTAATATATAGGTGTGTGACAGATAATGTGTGTGTTTGATATATGGTTCAAGTTTAACAAATAGCAAGAACACACCTAAATGCATGAAGTAATAAAATTACTGTGTTCACAAGTTCAGGATCACAGCTACAGACTGGTATGACAGCGATTTTGGAATTAATGCATGTGGCTTGCAAATTAGCTGTGCACCAACGTAATTAAACAACAAAATGTGTGCATTTAGATGTGTTTTTGAGCAGTGCCGGCAGATGAACTCAATGCCTCTTGCTTAGTTCATGAGTTCTGCTTTCACAACCCACTTCACGAAATCTCCCTCTCAGCATAAAACACAGCAGTTTCAGCCCCGATTCCATTAGCCAAGTTATTTCCTCAAGTTCTGCATGCTGTCGTTGCTTGCAAATATTTATTTGAAAGACTGTTTTCCTTCAACAAACTTCTTCAGGCACAATCCCTTCAGAAGGTCATCAGACCATAACGCTGCTATATTAAAGTAATACGCTGTCACAGCAGATAAATATTTGCATTAGGACTAGTGAAAGCAACAAGTTCTATTCTTTGCACAACATTTATCCTACATACCTGCAAGCAACCAGGTGTGTTTATTTGGTCTGTGTTTTTTTTAGACTAACATCACTGTAGCAGGACCTGTTTTAGGTTAGAATTACCTTGTCTACCAGGACAATGTGAAATTCATGCTTGGGGCAAAAAACACCACCAAAGTTAACAAAAATGCCATTTCAAGATTCAAGATAGGAGGTCAAAAAATAATAATAATAAATAAAATACGCTGCACAGTTTAGAAGGATCTAAATCTACATGAATAAAAAGTGTCAACTGCAGCATTACATTTACAGGAGATCTGCTCATGTTGCATCAGATTTCACTTTGCAGCGTTGAGCGTTAGAACCAACCAAGCAGGGTTCTGTTGAGCTTGTAAATGCAAGGGCCAATCAGAAGTGTTCTGATTCATCACCGTGGAGAATGCTGGAGTTGTTCAGTGACTCACTGATGCACTTCTGAATTAGCATTCACCAATTCTCTCATCATTATAAACAACAAATCCAGAAAATAATAAGAGTCATTTTGCAATGTAGAGAGCTTAAGTGAGTTTACTGGATCTCTTTATATAATTTACTCCCATTTTTTTTTTCATGCCACTGAAATAACCAGTGTGATTTCCTAATGCATAAAAAAACTAGTAATAATTGATTTTATTAATTATTACAACAATATCAATATCAACAGCAATAATGATTCTGGCATTGCAGCTTCACCCTCTAATGACTTCCTGTTTTTTTAATTTGTAGGTTATTCACATCATGCAATTTTTGTGTGCATATACATGAGCAGCGTGTAAATAAACATAGGCGAAATGTCAGATGCAACTTCTATTCCACCATTGTAGATGGCTTTTGTTGATTTTGAAAGAAACAAAAATGAAAAATTGCATGAGTAATTGTGAGTAATTTAACTAATTGGTTAAATTTAAAGATATAGTTCAGCCAGAAATTAAAATATTGTCATCTTTTACACGCCCTCATGTTGTTACAGTTACAGTTACAGTTTCTTTCCTCTGTTGAACAAAAAAAGAAGATATTCTGAAAAATGTTGGTAACCAGACAGTTGACATCCATGCTTTTTTTCCATAAAATTGGACATCAACTGTTTGGTAACCCACTTCCTTTGTGTACAGCGTAAGAAAGGCACTCAGACAGGGTTGGAATAACATGAGGGTGAGTAAATAATAACAGAATTCTTTGGGTATTTGACATAAAACAACACAGGTTCATTTAATAAGGCAATTATAAAAATTGTAAAAAAAAAAAAAAAAAAAAAAAAACACCCCTGGAAATCAGTTCCAGAGGGCAAATGTTGTTCATTTCTGACCTGTCTGAACTGCTCCTCATAGGTCCAGTCTGCATGGTCCTGTCCATGGAGCGGCCCGTGGGATGAATGAGCGGAGTGAGTCAGCGGCCGAGCTTCGCTCTCAGAGCCAGGCCGAGCCTTCAGCAGCTGGGAGTGAGGGTGTAAATGACGGTGGGGTAAGAGGAGGATGCCTCTGCCGGGGGTGACGGCCTCACGGCCCGACGGCAGCCCTTCATCACCTAGATCATCATCATAATCTTCCTCCATCTCACCCTCAAAGTCATCTTCATCCCATTTCTGTTTTCTGCACAGAAACACAGGAGATGAAATGTTAGAGAGGGACACTTATTAATTCTGGCATTTTAAAACATTCATAATGAAGGAAACACAATTAAATAATGCTATGGGTTAATTGCCATCCAAATACCATACCATGTGTTCTGTTGAAATAAGAAAATCATTTACAGAAAGACGCACGTTAAATACAAAGCATTGTAGTTTTTTCTGAAGAGGCCAGGGGATGTTTGTCTAATTTCATTTTAGCATATTTCTTTTAGTCATATTTATTGCTTTGTTGAAACTATTTCTATGAAATCTGATTTTTGGAATAAATGGCTCAAATTAGATTTTTTTCCCCTCAACATTACTGTTAAAAGTAGAATCAATAAGATTTTTTTTATGCTTTTGAAATGCTCACCAAGGCTGCATTTTTTTTTAAATACATAACAATAGTAATATTGTGAAATATTCTTATAAATTTAAAGAGATGATTTCTATTGTAATTTATTGTTAAATGCAATTTAATCCTGTGGTTTAAAACTGAACTTTTAACAGCTATTACTTCAGTCTTCAATCACATGAACTAATAATTACTTAAATGAATATTATGTTTATTATCAATGCTTTAAACTGTTTTTGCTGCTTAATATTTTTGTGGAAATCATGATACATTTTTGTTTTCATGATTGCTGATGAATAGAAAATTTTATATACAGAAGAACGGCATTTGAATTAAATCTTCTGTAACTGTCTTTACTGTCAGTTTTTTTATCAATTTAATGCATCCTTGCTGAATAAAAGTATCAATTTTCTTTCTTACCCCAAACTTCTGAATGGTAGTGTATAATGGTGTATCAATATTCAACACTTGATAATAACCAGAAATGTTTTGTGAGCAGCAAATCAGAATGATTTCTGAAGGATCATGTGACACTGAAGACTGGAGGAATGATGCTAAAAATAGTTTTGATCACAGGAATAAATTATATTTTAACATATATTACAGTTTGTTTATAAAAGCAGCTTTGGTGAGAAGAAGAGAATCCTTTCAACAATATATATAAAAAAAATATTCCAAATTATTCAAATTTCCATTCATTAATTTAACAAAACTTATGCATATGCAATAGTCACAGTAACATAATAAGAAACAACCAACTCATTTGCATTCATTTGCATATGACTGCCCACTTACAGCTGCTCTTCCTCCTCAGACCCCATCATATCTTTGTATTGCTCCTCCCCTTCCTCTTCATCCTCCTCTTCATCCTCATCTCCTCCACTGCTGTGGTCAGACATGGGACTGTCGGCCCTCTGAAGTCCAGCTGCTACTGCACGCATTGCTGCCAGCGCCGCCATCTGTGCATGCTCCGGTTCAGAGGCGGAGACTGCTTTCAGCTCCTCCCCTATGGGGGCGGGGCCGTGAGACTGCCCCGCCTGCTCCATCAGCAGTTTGGCTCTCTGCTGTCTGTGCAGGTTCTCCATCACCGCCTGCAGCTTCATTGCCTGGGAAACAGGACACGCTGGGATTCTGGCCCCTTTCACTTCCCTCCACAGCCCAAAACAGATCGCACCACTTCAGGAGGCAGGGCTTCAGGAAACCAGAAGTGTTGGTTTTGTACTCGATGGACACCAGCAGACAGCTAAGGGGAAGATGACCCCCACACAAAGGGGCCTACCTGAGAAAGAAAAAGGATAAAACATTGTTTAAAAAAAAAAAACCATAACTCGAAATTTATCATGAATTGAGATTTGAGCAACCAAAATTTTTCGGCCGAAATAGCAATTCTCGGTTTCAACTGAAACAGAAAATATAAAAATAGAAAAAATATGAAAATGAAAATATGGAGAATTCAGATGCAAAAGCCTTTAGTTCAATAACAAATGAGAGTAGAAATAAAATCCTGTTTATTTAAGTTGACATAAAAAGGTAAGTGCAATTTAAATGCTTGCATAACTCCCCATTGATTATTAAAATCAATTTGATTGATTAATTAATTGATTAATTAAATAACATTTATTTTCCATTTCTGCCCAGATTTTTTACGGTGCATCTCTGATAAATCAAAATATTTAATAATTTGCTCTGAAAAAAGTAAATGAATACATTTTCGGAATTGAATTTTGGATTTTTTTTTTATTCAATTCATAAACATTTCAAGACAAAACAAAAAAAGTCAGAAAGCAGCAGGCAGTATATTCAAAGTCTCCTGAAGCCACAAAATAGATTTAAAAAAGACTGAAATAGTCTTTATTCTATGCATACAGTACTAAATGTAATGATATAAAAATGATAATGAATCTTTTTACTTCGTTCATAAAATTGAACAATTTGCTCTGAATAATTCGAATCAGACTTTCAAGATTCAATAGTCACTTCTTCCCCGAAACTTGAAAAATACATAAAAACGGCACACACATTTCAATGAGCGTTTTTGAGTGATGATGCAAGAGTGAATCATTGAATCATAATTCTGAATTAATAGAAAAACACTGAACACAATTTGAATCGATTCGTAAACTCACCAACTCCTTTTGCAATTGAAGAGTAAATCAGAAACACAGTCTTCATACGTTTACTCACAGGACATGACAGAAGAAATACATAGCCTATTCCATGATCCTTTTCTGACTTAGGCGGTGTGATCTAGTGTTATAAGGAAATTATCAGTTCCCCCCTCAAATTTGCATTTCATTATTTGTCATCAGTTAAGACCACACCTTAGTCATTCACTGCATCTGTAAACCTTCATCTTCAATCATCTAGACACCGTGTCTCCACTTCATGTGATGCTTCATTGACTATATTGGGAGTTGTCACGTTATGATGCTCAAGGTGGATGCTAAATTTGCCTGAATTACTCCTGTTTACTCTATTTCCTTGTTTATAGTTTCCAAAGTTAAACTTGTTTAATCAAATCATCTCTAGAGTGAAAGTGTCCTTCTCCCTAACAAAGCATTGGACCATTGTTTCTCAAAACATCTCAAATCCATCTTTTTTGCCCTAGTATCTTTTGCATTTGAGGCCTGTGGCTGTAAAGCAACATTTAAAACTTTTCAACACTGAGAATATTGTGTTGCAGACAATGACATTCTCAGTGTCATGCAAGATCCTATTCCCCTGGAGAAAACTACACCTCTTTATCAATGTCTAATAAAAAGCTATTGTGATATCTTGCTTTGGATGTTGACACAGGAGAAACAGTACAGCTTTTCTGACTCTTCACGCAAACATGTTTGAGCTTCCAGAACCTGTAAGGTTTATGGATTGTATTTTTATGAACTAATAAAGTGCTAATGTTTTTGGAATGAACGTTTAATGGAGGGTCAGAAATCTTCATTTGTTTTACAAAGATGAAGAAAATTCTGATGAGTTTGTGGACTGATATGAGGGCAAGCAGCTAATGACAGAATTGCAATTTTTATATGAATTATCCCTTTAACTAGCCTGCATGACTTTTCACTCAATTATTGACAATTTTTATTGCACTTTTACATAGGCATCAAGAGAACTTCAACTTGCATGGTCTATGTCCAATGTGCATGGGCAGATTTAGTCACAGCAAACAGCGGAAACATGTGCATGAATAACTTCAATGTTTGTCAGTGTTTTCAGCTCATCAGCACTTTTTCCATAATACAGTAAGAGTTTGAATGTATGGTTGCCAGGTTGAGAAGATTAAGTAAACTACTGGTCAGAAAATGTATAGATTTAAGAAAAAGTTTGGATTGGGGATTTAAACTCTTGACATTTGGCAACCACAACCGTGAAAGCTTGTGAAGGCTCATTACCAATACAAGATAACGCCAAATTAAAAAGAAACATTTTTAGGATATATAATCAGCAGACAAATATCACAGACGATTATGGTTGACAAATTGCTAGAAGAAGCTATTAAAATATCATTTCTGTAAGTAACCTGAATAGTTGTCTCAAAAATAAAAAATAAAAGTTCCCTTCGTCTGGTGAACACAAAATAATTTTTTTTGTTTTTTTAAAATGTCAATAGGCAAACAGTTACGGTCAGCCATTGACTTCGACAGAAATCTTCTTCATGTCAAAATTTTCATTTTTGGGCAAACTGTCCCTTTAAAAATGACCTCAACCAATAGAACGAATTTGTTGAGGATTCAGCGGGAGAGGATGGTATCTTGCATGACACTGGGTGTTTAAGGGTTAAACCACAGAGCTGGATGATTGTGAAGTCTGAGCAAACACAGTGGAGATTAAGACAGCACTAAGGGTCTAATTCCACACTGATAACCAGTGTCAGGCTGGCCTACATCCAGATTGACCACAGGGATCTGAAAACACCGTACAGTCAATATAATATCTATTACTTACTCCTGGCTGACCAGAAACTGATACGTCATGGTGAATTAATGTGCACAGAGAATAGCGATTACTGTTTTTTTCTTTTAGGCGTGTGCATGACATAGTAAAAAGTTCAAAAGTCGAAAAGATTGACACTCTTATATCTCTAGAATACCTGAAGTGCATGACTGCACAGAGCAACTCAGCAACTTTTATACATGCAATGCAAAGTAATGGAAATGAAACCGACATGTTCTGGCCCGGTGACATTTTTTACTCCAGCAATGAGATCTCAGAATTATCATAAAGGTCAGATCTGTTTTTGGAGAATCTACTTTGAAGCTTCTCATAATATCAAGTCAAAATAGATTCCATTTCCAGAAGCATTTAATAAAGTAATAACTATCAACCGTTTTAACAAACTCGCATTCAGTTGGCTTACATTCTTGAATACCATACTATCCATTTGTGCTAGTCCCTTTAGACATTTTTCTCTTTATATCACACAGGAATGTCACAAACATAAAATAGGTTTCATTAATTATAACCACTGAATAACACCAAAACTAGGTTTAATATGAATTTGCATCAATCCAGTTAATCTATAAGAAACATCCAATGTGATACACAGAAACCAAACTATATTTGGGTAATTTAACATCAACAACATTTAAATATTCCTCATGGGGACTGAGAACTAGGCACCTGTTAATCAAACTGGTTATGGCAGATCAGTCACGCTACAATACATACATACCAAGGAAAAGCACACTCAAATCTCGGTGCTTTCTAAATGTCTATAGTGAAAACTTAAAGGGGAATTTTTGTGCATCATTGTAAAAGGATTCCCACGGTGTCAGGCTCAATACTCAAATGGCTACAGGATTTAAAAACGAGTTAAAACTAGAGGTGTGTGATATGACGATTTTTGTCGTGGATTATAAAAATTTCTCCACGATCTGCTTTTGAAGGAATATCGTTGTATGGAGCTACAGAGCTCATTCTATCAGCTGCAGTTCTGGCTCCTCCGTCATATACTGAACACCACCACATGCATTCACAGCAGTGTTAAGTCAGCGCTAGAGTTATGTGCTTTTAAATGTTTAATTCGCGTGCTGGTCTAACCTGTGCTTTTTCTGAGTGCCGCATACACCAGAAGTGCGCGCTGAGGCCTGTCATACAGCGCTTGAATATCTTAGGCGCTAATACTGTCAAAACACCATCAAGTTGGTTATGTCTAAAATGAAAGTAAACAGGTGACAGAAAAATGTATACCTGCTTGTATATCAGATGGGTGCTGGTCTTAAAGGGACAGTAGGCATATTAAACATGCAGCCTACTGTCATTACTGTCAAGGGATAGATCACCTTAAAATTTCATTTCGGTCATTATTTATTCACTGTCACGTTATCCCAAACCTGTATTAATTTCTTCCTTGTACTGAACACAAAAGAAGATATTTTGAACAATGTGGTTTACCAAAAAGTTGCTAGTCCACATTGACTTTGAGAATAACAAAAAATACTGTGGAAGTCAATGTGGACCAGCAACTGTTTGGTTTTCCATGTCCCTCAAAATAACATTTATGTTCAGAAGAAGAAAGAAACTCATTCAGGTTTAAAACCACTTTTGAGTGAGTAAATGGTGACATAAAAATAAAACACTATTACAGAATTGACAGACAGCTTCTTTTGGATGAACTATTCCTTTAAATGTTAATTAAACAACAAAACACAAAGAGAAAAATCACTCACTGCTATTGACTGAAGACATTAAACACAGTTGCTTTAGGAATCAGTTTATATAGTTTATTATTTTTCTATTTGTTCATTCAATTCTTGAATGCTCCTACAGCTACTGTACCTGAAAATAAAGCACTTAGTTTTATTTGTATATTATGTGTAGTTGTAATGTGTATCTTCTTCATTCTTTTTTCTTTGTTATTAAAAAATAAGAACAAAGATTTTTTATCTTCGTCCTCTTCGGCCTAAATATCTGTCATCCTTTTTTGTGTAAACTTGAACTACTTTGTAATTGGACGACTTCTCACACACGGCCGAGTATTGTTCTGCACATATCAACACCACCACCACGGGGGTGGTGTTAGCCCAGTGGATAAGACACACGTCTTTGGTGTGAGAGACCCGGGTTTGAATCCACCGTGAGGCACCAGTGTGTCCCTGAGCAAGACACTTAACCTCTAGTTGCTCCAGAGGCGTGCGACCTCTGACATATATAGCAATTGTAAGTCGCTTTGGATAAAAGCGTCAGCTAAATGAATAAATGTAAATGTAAATCCCTCCCCTAGCGATAGCTGTGATATGTAAGCCTTTCCGTGTTAGTTTCTTGTTTTCATAGTCTTGTTTCAGTTTATTGTTTTCATAGTCTAGTCTTTTCCTTGCCCTGCACTCCTTCTCATGTTTTGACCCGTTTGCTCTGGTTACTGGATTATCCCTCTTGTCTACCCCTCTGGATATTGTTCGCTCATCGAAGACCCACGCTTGCCCCAGGAATTTTTCTTGTGTCTTGCCCTCTATATACCTGTTTGCCATTGTTTGACCCATGCCTGTTATGACCACATCTCGGTCTCAAAAGTCTCAAAACCTTTGATCATTTTTGAGATTTGGGGCTATATGGCTTTTCATGAAATGTTTCAAACTATTGCAAAGAAAACATTCAAAATTCCCTACAAGTGTTGCTTTTACTGCATTTTATCAATGTGCATTTGTAGATTTTAACTTCAATACACATCTTTAAATATTTTCTTCTGCAAAAATTTGAAACCGGCTAAATCCAGTGCTAAAACTTCTCTTCTGGAAATGTATGCAAAATAGAGAACATTTAAATATAACATTCCAAAAAAAAAATTCTGTGTGTGTGTATAAATATTTATTTATACACACACACACACACAGATATAGACATACATACACACACACATATATATATATATATATATATATATATATATATATATATATATACATACACACAAAAATATATATGGGTTTCCTAAGGGGAAAGAAGTAATCAAAGGGTGATTTGCTGCTGGTGTTGGGCAAGAGAAAAACACTTCACATCTAATTACAGCAGGAGATCCTGAGCTTGAATCTCAATTGTCCATCTGATGTCTCTTGAAACTGTATTTTCAGTGAAAGGTGAGCCAATCACGTAACCTCGTTACCATCTCTTACGCAGTTCCCATGACGATGGCGTGTATAAGGGCTGTGGGCAAATCTGAGGGTGAAAGCGTGGGCCTCCACATACATGACACTTCCTTCCTCAGAACAGTATGAGAACAGAAGTGCACACATGATTTCACGTGTCTGGCCTGACCTCGAGGATATTGTGCCACTGAGAAGACTTGACACACAACAGATGAGAGGGCAAACCATTTACTCCACACAAACCAGTCTCTTCCTTAAAATGAGGAGCAAAAAATTGCTGCTCCTAACAAACAGTGCAAGTAAACATAAAAATCCAAAAGGATTCAGAAGTAATAAACTGTTTAATAGTGAAGGCACTTATAGTCTAAAAACAAAGTCTTCTCAAGGACAGGATGTAACATAGCTCACCTCAAATTTACAGCTTCAAGGGAACTAGATTTCATAGTAGTAAACACAAACAACTACAAGCGCGCATCGACAGAGAGCGGAAGTCTGGAAGACATACAACAAATGCAAAAGACTCATTCATCTGCTTATGTTTAAAAAAAAACACATTTGGCATTCCTGTGAGGATTTCTTCAGTAAGGCAACACTAGCACTATCATTCATGATTAAACCGTTCGGTTCTCTATTGACTACTGTCTTGCTTACCTTTAGGGCAAACATTAAAATAGCAAGCCATGTAAAGAAAGCAAAAATCTGAATCAACCGTGTTCCGAGTTTCAAGCCAGCTCTCACAAATATTGTCAAGATTTAGATATAGTATAGATGAAGCTAAACCATAAATCATTACCAATGCTAAAATACTGGAGTGCTGGAATTAAAAAGACACCAATAAAATGATGCTTGTGTGTCACATGACTAGTATCCTACAAGCATACTCTAAGAAAACGAGGTACAAAAGCTGTCACTGGGGCAGTACCATTTCAAAAGTTACTAATACGTTCCATTTAGGCAACTAATATGTACACTTTGATACTAATACATGCCTTTAAAATCCCCTATAGGGATAAAAAAGGTACAAGTGTTCTTTTTAAAAAGGTCCTGCCAAAGAGACAGCAAGCTTTTGTACCTTTTTTTCTGAGAGTGCAGCAAAGTGAAAATAAAGTGAATAAATGTTTAATTAAATTCTGCCATTCTGTGTTTATGTCTCAGTTGCTCATCAAATTGCAAGCAAGATGTGACATGCTAAAACTAGGCCGATTTATTTAAAATCATTATAGATTATGATCTTTTTATGACCTCAATCAAGAAGACTATTAGTAATACTTAAAGAACAAGCTAAATGTTGTGGAACAAGCTAAAGGAAATGGTGAGAAGATACATCATATAAGATATACACCTTCCTGTACATTCACCCTGTATATTAGTCCACAGATGTGTTGCAAGTTGACTTACACCATACTGAAAAGCTCGTTAAACTATGAAATGTACATTACCCCATATTAACATTTTCTGCATCTCGGATATGTTCAGCAGTCGATTACAAATCAACTAGTTCCAAGCAGCAGTTTTTTACCACATTGTCCATGCACTGGGGTTTACTGTCTCTTTAACATCACACACACACACACACACACATACTTTTTTGTTTTTCTAGCTCTGACTGAAATCACTGTACAACAGCACTGCTTGGGTCTACAGCCGTGTTTTGTTAAATTGTCATCTCTGCGTTCCAGAATCTTCCTGTGAATGTTGTTATTGTTCTTTTACTCTTTATGATCCCCATCACCAACGGAGCTCAGAGAGAAAGACAGCATTGTGGACAACACTGACACTTTTCAACATTCACTACCAAGCATGCATTTGCATGTGCATTTTTTAGTATTGATTCAGACTACCAATTTTCCAGCATGTAAATACGTGCCTGTTGGAAATAAACTGGCTGAACGAGTTGGTAGTTTAACACAAAATTTTATTGCGGTTAATAACAGTTGTATAAATACATGGCCTAGATGACTAATGTTGTAAATCAATAAATCAAGTCTGTTGGTTTTGTCTGAATGCAACTATGTTAGCACACTGCCAGCCTTTATACTCCATAATTGTTTGTTAACCAAATTAGACGATGATCAAAAATTCTCCAGAACACAGGACAAAATGATTCAGTTTTCTGTTACAAGAACGTCTGGTCAGAAAGAAAAGCAAAAAATCAGCTGGCTGGGATTCCCTTATGGCACACTCCCAAACAGTGAAATCATGACTTTTTTGGCAGGTGCTTGAGGTGAACAGCAGTGCACCACAGAAACGTTTTAATATGTGGCTTTTGGCAAAGGCGCAGTTTGAACCCGAGCCAAGCCACTCAACTGAATCCACACAACCTCCTCCCAACACGATTCTGAATAGCTGTTCTAAAGCTATGAACTGCCTTTTTATAGACATATCTAATATGTTAACGTCATCGTGTATCTGTGAATGCAGCACACTAAATCTAGTTACAAATAGAAGATTTACAGCACACAAAGTATGTGACGTGTATAACTTCGACTTGTTTTCTTACCTCACAGTTTGTTAAGCATTTTTGTTTCAATGGTGTTTTCTAGTGTTGTCAAAAGTACCGGTGTGTTGGTCCAAATGGTGCATTCAAGTCATGTCGGATAGATCATATCTAGGAGTTAAATATAATTAAAACCACCACAAAGTTGTTATTGTGAGAGCATATACATATTCAAAAAACATATTCTTTATTCATCATTTTGTAGATGGAGAGTTAAAAAAAAATTGTATGTAGAAAAGTTAAATCGCCATCTTGTTCCGACCAAAGTGACTTGACTCATGAATAAAAACTTTCTAGTAGATCTTCAATGCATTATTAGGCTACATTTACATGACAACTATTTAAAAAAAGTTTCACATAAACACAAAAAAAAAAACGTTTTCAAAACTATTCGCGTTTACACATATACATGAAAAGGGCCAAAAATTCTGTATTATGTATGCCACGCCAGTAGTTGGCGCTGTCACCTTGTTAGTAAACAGTACCTGTAGGGAAGTGACAATTATATGATGTATATGATGCATCTCCGCTGTCGGTTGTAATATTGGTGAATTAAAGCAAAGCGTTAGCAAACTCTTGAGCAGCAGCAACAGTACCATGTACTCTGCCATTGTTGTGCATGTTTGTTCGCGCTTGTCTTTAAAATCAATAAGTACCGCATGTCTGCATATCTAACATTGTCATGTAAACAGCCCCTTAGTCGATGACGATTATAACGATGCCTTTCGGGAATACTGGGTTGATCCAGTAGCTGCCGATATGCATTTGCTTTCAAACACACCCCTGTGCGAGCGAACGGGACTCTGTGAAGAGCAACAACGGTTTCTATTTACAATGTGTTTTGCAGCGTTGAGCACTGTAGCCAATCACAGAAATGTTGACTGAGCACGTGAACACCAATCAGAGGCTATTTAAAGTCCGAATCCACAATTTTGCTCTAAACGACAAAGTATAAACCCAAATAAACTCAACGCAAATAAGATATTCATTGCGTAGTAAAGAAAAAGAAGTTTTCCCTCAGTCAGTGAGCTCACGCTGCTTCTGCATTAATAGCTTCACTGATTATAAACAAAGCGCTATTTGCTTGTTTTATGTAAACACATTCATAATTTGAATAAAAGTTAAATTTTTCATGCTGATATGAACACACTGCAAAGTTTCAAGAGTGATGACTGTATTTAAATGCAGGACTGAATCTGAAATTGCGATGTTTGGCATAATAATAACCACAGTAACTAAAGACTACACACTTATATTTAGTGTATTAACTACTAACATGTATTAATAACATTGATAACCATTTTTATTATAAAATATGAAAAGAATTAAAATAAATCTTGATATGGCACCAGAATTGGTAAGGAGAACCGTTGTATTGATTCGTTACTAGTCTGTACAGCATTTCTGTTTAAATGCTGCTTTCTGTTTCACTTGAGTAAAGTGTTGCTCAACAGCTTTGTGCTGAAATGGCCACACCGAGACATGCATATGGATTAATCTAAAAACAGAGCAGTTCCCTCCTCCTTGAGCTGCGACACTAGATATCTGATCCCGCTCAACACTACCTAGAGACACACAAAGCTGAAACCAGTTTGGCCTGGAAAACCTGCCTGGAAAACCTGCCTGGAAAACCTGCGAATAAGATGACGGTATGGTTGGGCATTTCTGATCAGGACAGGTGTGACAGGATGCAGGCCATCGTTCCTGCTCGTACCTCCCCTTAAAAGTTCACATCCCACACCCACTTATCTCACATACTAACAACCCCAGGACTCAATACACATCCCATATGTAGGTCACCCCCCCCCCCCACCCCCGAAATACACAGAATGCAGCTGCAAAGAATTTGTGTTCAGAGTATTTGCACATTAATTATATAAACACGGAATTAGAATTAAACTAACTTTTCTGACCTCTCATAAACCAAACAAGCATTACAGTTCCTCTTCTGGAGCTTGTCCCTTTCTGTTTGGTTTAGAGCTCACTTCTATCCTTATGCATTTCATGCAAATCTGCTGACAAACAGACTCTTTTACATTATGTATACTCTAGCCACAGGACTGGTATATAATCACGTCGTCTGGCACACTGAAAACTGAACCACACTATTAGAAACGCACGTCTGTGTTGTGAACCTTGCTTCCTGTGCACAAGATTGAGACAGTACCATCTCTTTAGACTCTGCTTGTTAGATCTTTAAGACCTGAAATATATCACCGAACACGTCTTTAACTCTAATCCGCTCTCCCTCTCAGGCCAAAGGGCATTTAGCAGGAGGCCCCGTAAACCAACACATGAGATTTTACTAAAATCACCTGACAGCAGACAAACATGCCACAGTATTAATTTTCCCAAAGGAAAATGAGAGGCAAACACCCTCTATATCGTCTTAAAAAGCTGTCCAATTTGTCCCAAGTTTCAAA
Organism: Carassius carassius; assembly: GCF_963082965.1. Classification (NCBI taxonomy): domain Eukaryota; kingdom Metazoa; phylum Chordata; class Actinopteri; order Cypriniformes; family Cyprinidae; genus Carassius; species Carassius carassius. The sequence goes on along the minus strand of NC_081798.1, from coordinate 2,280,220 downwards.
TTAAAGGCCGAAAACAACACACACTTTGTTTTCCTTCCTGCTTTTGAGCACCCAAATTATGGACATTTCTCATTTATCTTTCTATGGAGTCAACAAGACATTTAAGGAAATCTTGCATCGTCCAAGATTCATTATAAGCCTTGATATAAAAGTAAACATTATGCATAGATGATTTCATTTTTATGTTTGATCACAGAGTTATACCTAAAAAAAAAAAACATTTTATATTTGAGTTCTTTAAAGCTACAAACCTTCACTCGGATCCTGCCTAAAAATGCTGTATTATGCACACCAGATCAGTAGATGGCGATGTCAGTTTGTAAATAAAAACTATGCATCTGCGCCTATAGACTGAATATGTAATAGGCATGTGCATATCATCACGGTTACCACAAATTAGCATTTTGTTGGCTTACATGGGGTGGTTAACAGTATCATTTTCAAAAACTTTCACTTTGAAACCCGTTTTTTAAAAGTTTGCATTTTCAAGCCAACACTATAATGACGTATAAAAGAACGGCCAATTCCCATTAAATTGTTTTCCATTTGTTATGTAACGTTATTCATAAACGCCCCCTAAATGCCTTATATATATACATATATATATATATACACCAAGATTAAGCGTGGGTGGACACTGAATTAAATATGTTTTCCAGCTGTTGTTGCAAATTGTACCATGTGTAGTGCATAGTGTTTCGGTACAGTGTGTGATAAAGCGGTGTGTGGTCAATGAAAACAAATGTCTTTTTCTGTTTATGTGGAACAGAAATCTAATTATGCCTGGAGAGTATCTGCTCTGTGTTGAGAATGAAATTAAATCAGTCTTAATCCATATTTCCAACAGGATTATTTAGAAGACATACATACACACACACACACATATACATTTATACATATACATATACATATATATATATATATATATATATGTATATATATATATGTGTGTGTGTGTGTGTGTGTGTTCAATTTATAAGGACAACACACATTTCTGTGTTAGTGTTGGGTAACACTGCAGTCCTTTGGTGAGATGTTTCAGAACCCTTTAAAATATCAAGAGGAATTAACATAAACCTCAGTAACAATGAACATTTTCACACAATCAGCCATACAAGCACACAAAGCAAAAACCACAATTATGTCAAAAATAAGACTCACACTTTCCTATTGTTGATTATTCATTAGTTCAATAAATAAAAGGCACCAGATGAAAATATTACCCAACAACACCATTACACCACTGTGTCTTCTAATATTTCCTTTTTTCCGTTTATTGTTATTGCATAAATTAGACTTAATTTTGAAATGAGCAACTTGCAACATTTTCAATTGAACAGTTAGATAACATAAAATAAGGAAGAACATTTGAGCACATATAGAATAAAAATTACTTCACATAAACAGAATGCAATTGATTATATTATTATTAAATTATAATATTGTTACTATTTTGTATTATAATCATTAATCAATCATTCAAAATAATGATTTTTTTTAATTATTGTGTCAGCAGAAATGTATTGTTCTGCATATTAGCCTTTATGACGCTATATGAAAAAGGCAAAAAGTAAAAATGCATGCAATAAAATAAAATCGATACACTACTTCCACATCCACAAGATCACAGATAATCGATCTAGATACAGGAAAAAAAATGCTTTAAAATATGACTTACCTTATTAAAACTACATCAAGAATTTGGAAAATAACAAAAGACATAAAGAAACACTCTGGGGATTTAAGCTACACCTATTTGCATATACACATCGCGTGCCTGAAGGCAGTTACTGTATGTGTTTGTGTCGAGTGTTTATTCTGATGGCTGTAATGTATACACTGACACCAAAACTACTGCCAGACAAACACATCTCCAGCTTTAAACATCCAAAAACAGTCATTAAAACTCAATAAACGCCAGAGACATAATGCACTTACCATACAGTCATCACAAACAGAAGCATGTGAATGTAACATTAGGCTGTGAGGAAAAATAGCCACACTTACCAGTTTAACTTCCGTTTAGTTTTTTTTCTTGGGAAGCGGAAGGAACATTCCTGATTTCCCCGTGAAAACAAGCCGCTCGCGACGCTCTCTCAGTCAATGTTTGATCACACGAGAGCCTATAGAAACAGTATGGCTCGTGCTCTGTCTAAAGCGCTTCTCTCTTCCTCATTTGATTTCGCTATAGAGGTTAATTTGGCTGTAACATCATATGTGTCTAATCTGAGGCGGTGCCGCTGGCGGCGAGGCAAACCATTGGTTGACAAACAGCAATCAGATGCAAATTCCAAACCTCTGAATCAATGGGGCAGCCTGCCCCCATTCTATAGGAAACATCTACAAATGACTCGACGCTGATACATAGATGAAGGGTCCCGCACTGAAGGGCCTTTGCGCTTAAGAATTGCGTTTGGGCCTCGTGTTACATATGTGATGATGATCGAAACCCATTAGGAAAAGCCAGACATTAAGATCCCGGTCTGTGCACATGTGCATATATATTTATATGCATGCATATATACGCTATACGATGCTATCTATACATTTGGTGACGTTCCCTGGCAGGGGCCCTTCCCTTTTATTATCACGGCTGCTGTTTGTGATCTCGTGCAAACATATAGCTAGAGCTGTATCTCGTCGATTTATCATTAATAAACAACCATAAGATTTGCGAGGAACAAGCGATTATTAATAACGAATTAAACGAATTTAGGATTTGATTTGAAACAAGTATATTTTAACAGCATTAAATAGCCTAGGTATAAACACTCACTATGGTTATTATAGTAAACCTAAAAAAATGCACTTAAGATAAAAAGCGAAGGGGGAGGTATTATGATATTATCTGAAATTATCTGATTAGGTATGATATAAGTGTCTTGCGTATCAAGTGGTTGGCATTTCTGAGAACTGATCCATGCACGTATCAGGTTAAAGTGCAGAAACGTTAGCACGGTATTTAGTTTCCACCTACTGGACAGAACGAGTATTGCATTTTCAGACAAAAAGGTACAAAAGCTGTCACTGACTCTGGTGAAGGTAGTGATATGTAGCATTTAGGTACTAAGATGACACTTTAAGGCTGATGGTACACAGATGATCCCTAAAGCACCACCTTCCAAGTTTAAATAACGTACAAAAGTTTAACTTCTGAATGGGTACCACCGCCCCATGCAGTGGCAGCTTTTGTACTTTTTCATGTTATGTGAAGTGGCCCCAAATACTGTTGCATTTCAAAATTCAAAATGTGACGGGCACACTTTTCATAAAACAAATCCATTCAAACATTTCACAGAAATTGTAAAACAATGGATATACTGTTCAAAACGAAGACAATACATCAGTTTCTAGAGGACATGTAACCTGCGGTTATTTTGGCGAGGAGAGAAACTGACTTCAATAAGGAACATAAACACCATGAGCGCAGTTGAGTAATATTAATTGCAAAAACAGAAGTTAGTTTAGAGAAAAGCTCTAACTGTGATATGTCTAATGTAATGGCCTTCATGTTCAAGTTTCTATACTTTTGGAGCCCCTGTATTGACCATTAAAACAACTTTGATATTTATAGTGATGAAACATTTAAAAACCCATTTCAAGTGATTATATATATATATATGATTCAGATATAGTCTAGTGTTCACAACATACATTGACACACTCATAATACAAACATGAACACGAACAGCTGCAGATTTCAATGTCAAAATTAATCCTCAAAAGTGAATACATTTATTAGACAACAGTCTCACAACTCCAGCCATATAATGTACTATATATTTAGGCTTCATAAATACATGAATATTGTCCTGGACATTAAACAACCGCAATCAAGACATAGGCCTACAAATTATTTTAAAGGTATTTTTGATAGATCTGCAAGATGTGATCTATTGATGCAACACATGACAAACAGAGCTTCATTACTTTCATATTGTATTTTTTAATTAAACAATGATGGAGCAGCACATTTTGTGGGCAAATAAATCATTAAAGTTGTTTATTTTATATATATATATATATATATATATATATATATATATATATATATATATATATATATATATATATATATATATATATATATATATATATATATATATATATATATATATATAAATTTATTTTAAGTTTCAAAATTAGGGGGTTACCCACAAATACCATATTTTTTATAGACTATTACTCTTGTATTTATTTACTTTAACTGAACGAAAATCAAAGAGATAAACAAGAACTTTGTTTCAAAATATATTCAATACATTTATTGTTTCTCATTTGCTGCATAAATATCTACGATTGTTTTGTAAAATAAATAAATAAATAAAATAAATATTAAATAAAATTACCGAGACATCAATTTTCCATTGCTGCCGGTGATGTTTAACTTGAAAAATAATTATATCAGGATCGTGCAAAAATTTCCATTTAGCCTTCTTAAAAGCGGGCTTTTGTGCCATCTAGTGTTTGAGAGGAGAATACAATTAAATGCGCATTTTGACCTGATTAATCTCTACATACTAATTCTTGTTTGACTATTTTAAAAAGATGTCAAATTGCCTCTGAGTTGTCATCAAATATTTTGTCAAATATTTATTTATATTTTTAATGCATTTTTTATATATAAATGTTTCTTTATACATTCATTTTTTCAACAGCTGCAGTACTAATGTTGGAGAAACAATGGTTGTTACTATTTTTTTGTTAGTGGAGCAAAATTAAAAGTAGCTGGAGATATGTGTGTGTGCACCGAAATATTTGCGCTTGTTCACTTAATATTTCTACATGAATAAATGAATCAATATATTGAATACATTTAAACAGAGAGGCAATACATGTCAAAGAAAAAAAATTACATATTTTGAACATGAATAAGAGCATGATACACTTTAATCTCAACAAAGCATCAAAAATTAACCCATTTGCATAGACTCTTAGAAAAAAGGGTTCATTGGGGTTCTATATAGAACCATAGCGTTCTTTACTCAACTCCAAAGAACCTTTTATGCTAAAAGGCAAAAAGGTTCTTTAGGCTATTATTCATTCATATATTACATTATTCTGCAACATTTTGTATTTGTAATTAAATTATTGTTTGTAGTAACTTAATATCACATTTTAATCATGCTGATTTTTGGAGAAAAACTGAAATGGCACTCTTCGTGTGATATTGATTAACTACATAAAATGATATAAATATATACATTTTCTAACCCCCATATCTTGAATTTTGTGATCATTCACATGCATTCATAAATGCATTTGAATACACCGAATAATGCAGTGAAAGAACGCACTCAAAATGCACACGCGCACTAGTATGACTTCATAATGTAACTTTACATTGGCCTAGATGTGTGCACGATTTGTTTAGTTTTTGAATATAGCTGATACTGTTAAAAGGCACATCATTAAAACAAAAATTACGAGTTCACATTACGAGTTTCACACCTAAACATGCGTGGAAAACGTAGAACTAGCTACTAAATTAGTTAAAAATGTCTAACCATAGGCTATACAGCTATGATTTGCGATCCCCAAACTGACTCAAATGATTCGCGAACCCGCTTTGAACTCCCGAGCTGATTCAAATGATTCGCGAACCCGCTACGAACTCCCGAACTGGTTCAAATGATTCGCGATCCCCAAACTGACTCAAATGATTCGCGAACCCGCTTTGAACTCCCGGACTGATTCAAATGATTCGCGAACCCGCTACGAACTCCCGAACTGATTCAAATGATTCGCGATCCCCAAACTGACTCAAATGATTCGCGAAACCGCTCCGAACTCTCGAATTGATTCAAATGATCCGCGAGGCCGCTCCAAACTCCCGAACTGATTAAAATGATTTGCGATCCCCAAACTGACTCAAATGATTCGCGAACCCGCTCCGAACTCCCGAACTCACTCAAATGGTTTGCGAACCCGCTCCGTACCATGGACATGTATAGAAAGGCTAGATGGCTCAAGGCGGAGTCAGCTGTGTCGTCACTTGGCGGCCATCTTAGGTCAGGAGACTGCGCTGCTGCTCCCTGCTGCTGTGGACGGAAGGTGAGTGACATACGCCAACTAAAATGCTCGTAACTTGCTGAATTCTTGACGGATTTACAAACGGTTTGGTTTATTACAAACTGTCTAGTCTACTTAATATACTATTTTCTTAATAAACTCCGTGGCTATAATTTTTCACAAGTATGCAGTTAAATAGCCGCATCCCTGAAGTTTATGACACACCAAGCCGTTTGAAAATCGGTTGAAAATTGAGCAAAATATAGTTATTTCAGCACTACATGCACAATAGACTTTAATGTTATAACTGGACAAGCGGTCCTGTCCTAAGATGGCCGCCGTGTGACGTCGTCGGGTCCCATTGGCTCTCAGCGCCGGTAAGCTAGCCTTTCTATACATGTCTATGCTCCGTACTCCCAAACTGACTCAAATGATTCGCGATCCCCAAACAGACTCAAATGATTCGCGATCCCGCTACGAACTCCCGAACTGATTCAAATGATTCGCGATCCCCAAAATGAATCAAATGATTCGATCCCGCTCCGAACTGACTCAAATGATTCGCGAACCCGCTCCGAACTCTCAAACTGATTCAAATGATTTGCGAACCCCAAACTGACTCTAATGATTCGCGATCCCGCTCCGAACTCCCGAAATGACTCAAATGATTCGCGAACCCACTCCGAACTCTCGAACTGATTCAAATGATCCGCGAAGCCGTTATGAACTCCCGAACTGATTCAAATGATTTGCGATCCCCAAACTGACTCAAGTGACTCGCGAACCCGCTACGAACTCCCGAAATGATTCAAATGATTTGCGATCCCGCTCCGAACTCCCGAACTGACTCAAATGATTCGCGAACCCGCTCCGAACTCTCTAACTGCTTCAAATGATCCGCGAAGCCGTTATGAACTCCCGAACTGATTCAAATGATTTGCGATCCCCAAACTGACTTAAATGACTCGCGAACCCGCTCCGAACTCCCGAACTGACTCAAATGATTCGTGATCCCGTATCGAACTCCCTAACTGACTCAAATGATTCGCGAACCCACTACGAACTCCCGAACTGATTCAAATGATTCGCGATCCCCAAACTGACTCAAATGATTCGCGAACCCGCTTTGAACTACCGAACTGACTCAAATGATTCGTGATCCTGCTCCGAACTCCCAAACTGACTCAAATGATTCGGGATCCCGCTCCGAACTCTCAAACTGACTCAAATGATTCGCGAACACGCTCCGAACTCCTGAACTGACTCAAATGATTCGCGAACCCTCTCCAAACTCCCGAACTGATATATTTAAAATATAAATATTTCCATTCCGAACTGCTTTCCACGTCGAAACATCCACAAACATAACCAATTGAGCAGATCACTCTCTCACTATTTGATTTCTCTAGTCTTTATCCACTCATCATCATCATTCACCAATCAGAACACACGAGAACTCTTTGACCACAGCTGCTGTGCTTCTAAAGCTCTTGCAGCAGCTCAACACTGGTTTTCTCTGAGGTGGTCGGATCACATCAGATTGTGGTTAATCTTGCAGATCATGACTTATATCTACTCTTCCTCTCCCTGCAGTTTGGTAATATAAAGATTCCTCCTTTGAACTCCCACCTTTTCTGTGGGTTTTATTGTTCTGGGTCTGAATTTTGGCTCCTGGGGTCTCAAAAAAGAAACCTTTTCAATCTCCAAGGTGAACATTATGACAAAAGCGTCCAAATCAAATGAAGCGCGTTCAATTTTAGAAAGAATATTGCAAACATTTGTGATTTTAAATGTATAATTCATTAAATAAATAAGATTTGTGCATCATATACAAATTAAAATGTACCAGCAATCGTTCCTAAGAACAAATAAAATCCCTTAAACTGTAACCACAAACGTCTGAGATTGGTTCATTATGACTAGCGTTAAGAAATGTAACATATATCACACAATATAAGGGCAAATTTCAAAAGCAGTGTGAATGATACTTTTTACCTGAATAATTAAATAATTAAGTCGGTTTTAAGTCGGACAGTTTGGTTTTAAAATCACCTTTTGTGTATTTTTCCTTATCTGACACACTCTTGTTGACTGTGAGCTAAATGAGATAAATAAACCTGATTTTTAAGTTAAATAAAGGAAGCGTGCAGTGTGATAAAGTTTTTTCTTTTTTTCTATAACCTCAGTTTTACTACAAATACCGTGGATAAACTATACCATGGTTAATGCAGCAAAAGCATGGTCAATTTGTGGTCACCATGGTTTAACTATCATCCTAGTAATCATGTTTTGTGTGTGTGTGTGTGTGTGTGTGTGAGAGAGAGAGAGAGATACAGAAATGGGCTTCCATATAGTCTAGATGGAAATAGGGGTTCACGCGCACCCCCGGCTTTTTTTATGCCACCTGATTTTTTTAAATCCTTAAAGTGTCTATTTTCATAATCTGCCAGGTACCAAGCTGAAATAATGTCCCAAAGGGTTCTTTTTTAAACCCTTTGCTGCACCCAACCGGAACCCGAAAAATCAAAAAATGATATAGAAAATGGCATAACATTAGAAGTAAACAACATACAGAGACAAATGAACACATTTACCCATACAATTCTGACCCCAGGCATTTAATGGAATGGTTATTTTTGACATTTGACAACATATTGACCTTATTCCTGGACAAAAATAGCAAAAAATTGCCAATCAACTATTTTTTCGTTTTCTCAAGTGCATAGGGTGATATTTTTTTCCACAACCTGTAATTTCTTTATCATTCAAGTGTCTATTTTAAGATTAAATTGGGTAGTGTGCGTGGACCCCTATTTCCATCTAGACTAATATGAATCTGCCAAAAGTAAAATAAAAAATCAAGTCGCAATAATCATTTCTGATCATTTCAGGCAGAAGATGCTGTCTGTGAAATCCGTCTATCAGTATCCAGACACTCAAACCAGAAATGAAGATGCTTCGTGTGGTTTTCATCTCTAAAACTCTAAAGACCGGTAAGACATTTACAGAGTGAAAAGTGTACTTTACCTCCATAAAAATGATCAAATTATGACAAACATGTTTTCGTCTGTCTTTCACCAGAAATCCAAGATTTCATCATTATTTAAGTTCACACGGCTGTAAAAGAAATCGAACTGTACGACGTTTTTTCAGAATGTTTCACAGCTGTGGCGATCAGACAAGCGTTTCTCAATCCAGATTCCAGCGAACAAAATTATGTTCGAAAAACATTTTTAATAATGTTCACTTTAGTTTTAGAAGTTTTATTTTTGAATGTTATCTGTACATTCCAAACTTAAACTTTAAAAATATTCAAAAATATATATATACGAAAAATGTTATTCAAATGTTAAAGGTGCCATGTGCAAAAATTTAGCTAAAAATATTTAAAAAATGACCTACACGCATCAAAAGTATGAGAAGAAATAAGGGCGATGATGTCATTAAAAAAATGTAAAGTTATAGTGCTGCAGAGATATCAACCTTAATTAGCAGTAGCATTACTAGCCCCGGCCCGACAGGTGTCGTAATACCAGTTTCGGCCATGGGAGGCGGTATGCGGGCAACATAACCACCAGCCCACCTGCAATACACGAATAACTCGCACGGCTTGTGGGCGTAATCTAACCTGATGTCAACCATGTGGAAAGTACAGCCCACTACTTCATTTCAGTTCAGGGAAGAGAGCAGAAGGATGACTTAAGCCCTTGGCAAGAGACCACCACAAACAACCGCGCTCGGAATCACAAATCAAATCCGATAAGAAAAGGAGCCGAACCAGAGTAAACATCGGCACTGCTTTCAATCGCTGGAGACAACTGATGGACCTGAAAGAAATGAGGTCCGACACCGAACTTGCAACATTTCTTTTGGATTGTTAAGTTAGATGCTGTTAGTATTTCGCTAGAAGTTTGTTTTATATGTTTGTGTATTTTTTTCGGGAAGTTATAACATAGAAATGTATCGAAGGCTGTTCTATAAACGTGCTAATGTTAGCGATAGCTAACCGTAGCTGCGTTTGATAATTAGCTAGCTATAACTTACCCATTTTTTATATCATAAGTAACCTGCTCTGTCTAGTCTGTTGGTCTCCGTGTCCTCTTTGCTTTGTGGTTTTTCTGTACGTGAGAAAATTGATGTGTGGCGTGAAAGCGTGTGAAAAGAGTCAATTGCGCGTGTCTCACGGTGAATGCTTGAGAGTTGGCAGCTCTGGTTACGTTGGTTGGCGCTAGCCAATGACGTTGACAGAATGCTGTCTGTCAAATTAATTTAATTCCAATAATGTGTATATACAACTCAATGTAATATGAACAAAACTAATATGAACATATTCACTGGTAAAGGTGAAGGGGAGTAGCTTGAAGATGTCATGTTTCAAAATCACTTGACATCACCCAACGTTCCTCTGGAGGCAAAACGTCCTCTTATAGCAGCGGTTCTCAATTCCAGTCCTCGCGCCCCGCTCCTCCACTGCTCTGCATATTTTGCACGTTTCTCTTTGTTAACACGCCTGATTCAGATAATCAGCTCGTTAGAAATGAACTCCGTTCATGAACTGTTTTTCAAATGTTCATTGCTCCCTACTCTCTGAGCAGGGGAAATCTGTTGAAGTTTACCTCACATCGAAACATTCATTCACTGATTTGTGCTGTGCAGCGTCTTTAAACATGGACAACTGTGACATCATATACCTCTGTAAATCAATACAATTTAAATTCACGTCTTGCACACTTCAATGCACTTTGATTGGAACATATAGCTACGTTCACTTCGAACTGGAATCATGGCTGAATATCCTGTGATGACCACTTCGCAGGGCACTTATGTTCGAATAGAACAAATGTCTAAAGCTCTAAGAGAAACGTTCAAAATGTGCAGAGCAGTGGGGCGCGAGGACTGCAATTGAGAACCGCTGTCTTATAGGCTTCAGCTATGCTCTAGGGTTGTTGTGAAGGTAGGGGCGGAGCATAGAGACTGCCGTTTCTCGTTTGTTACTCTAGAGTAGACCAATTCACTTTATTGAGGCATACTGCCCCCATCTGGTATGGAATGTGGAGTATGACTTGATTTTTTTGCCAGATATGACAGATGGCACCTTTAAAGGAAAATTCCATTCTATCACTTTGGAAACATTATGGCAATGTTACTTTTAAAGGCCAACTATTATGCCCCATTTTAAAGATGTAATATTGGACTTGGGTGTCCCAAGAATGTGTTTGTGAAGTTTCAGCCCAAAATACCCAACAAATCATTTATTATAACAGCTAAAGAAGTCATTTTTGGGGTGTGTCGGAAAAAAAAGGGCTGTTTTGGAGTGTATCACTTTAGATGCAAATGAGCCTAATATTCCCACCCGTCTCCAGAAGAGGGCGTCACGTATTCGTCTCTCTGCATTGCACACACTCGGTTCTGATTAGTTTAAAATAATTAATGTACGCACACAACTACAGTTAAGACGCTAAGCACTATAACAACATGACATTCACAAAGGAGTCTGGAGTGATACACGTATTTGGGTAGATTTTGTGGCGCATTACCTTGAAAAAATAGAAGTAATTCACAGCGTCCTCAGCAGCTCAGATGTTGGGAGAAAATTAAGACTATTACTGTATGTTCACTCTTACTTTCAAACACAGAGCATCGGGATTGTTTAAGAGTCATTGACTATGCTTACATGAAGTTAAGTATTCTATTTACCTTGTTTCAAATAAGACATTTTTATGGTTAAGGTGTTTACATGAGTTTGTTTTAGAATATTCCTTCATGTTCCCATTTTACATGTAATAGTGCATAGACCAATTAATGGCACACATCATTACATCTCCATGTGGCGAAAGCACAACCAGGGTTGAAACTATAGCAATGCAGCGCTGTCAATCAACCCCCGTAGCCCCGCCCTATGCATTGTGACATCACACTGCACGAGAATCAAAACAGCAGGCCTAGTAAGACTGACTTGGTTTAAAGGGGGTTTAAAAATGAGGAGTTGGTGGATTTTTATCATTGCAGGGTGGTTGTGTTCACACACTGCCAACACATTTATGTCCAAACACCATGTAAAAGTGGATTTTGCATAATAGGTGCCCTTTAAATGTTCTCTGAACATTCTAAAACAAGTAAAAAACATTAGATAAACATTTAACTAAAATGTTTCATATAAAAACGTCCCGTGAATTATATATAAGTAATGTTTTGTGCTAATGTTTTAATTAAGATTATTAAAGACAATGCAACGCTGAACAAACATTTCATTAATGTTACTGAAAGAATGTTTGCTCATAACTGTGCCAAAACTTTCTGAGAAGGTTCTTTATTAGCTGGGTTAATGTCTGCCATATTTGGTTATATACCATTCACTGCCTTTACAGTAAAATCAACAATCCACAAAATCCATTCTCACACTGTTTATTAGAATAGTAATACACATGTCTTCTGTGTCTCTGGTTTCAGTTTTAATTGTCAAACTTTATCAGAACTTTATGTTTATGGGGGATTTTAATGTCGCCTGCGGTCCTGTTCCAAAGAGACAGTTGGTTAACATGCGTCTGCACTCAGAAACAGAGTTTGAGTGGCTGACAGGTGACAAGCTGAACACGTCAGTGAAGAAATCTACCAGATGTGTTCATGAAAGGTAGGCAGATGAGATAAACAGAAATCAAATCCAACTTGCCGACTCCTATAATAAGGCCATGAACCAACAACCTTGGTCTTGGAACAATATTCCTAGATTTTAGGTTCAGGTTACATTTATGCATTTAGCAGATGCTTGTTTGCAAAGAGACTGGCATTGCATTCAACATGAACAATTTTTTCAGTTCATGCTTTCCCTGGGATTTGAACCCATGACCTGGGTGTTTACAGCCTTAGTAAGAAGTGCACTCATAGTGATTAAGTATAAAAGCATAAACTAAACGAAGAGTTAGTCTGATGTTGAAACACTTCTTGAGGGTCTAAAGTGAAAGTGTAATACTCACATTGTTAAGTCTGTCTTTAAAACTTCCACCTGGTTTTATGAAAGACAAACTTCCATGTCTCAGTCAACATCATGTGAGGACCAACACATTCCCATTTTCTTGTGCTGCAGGGTCTTCCTCCGTGGAGAGATGATGATTGAGGCTGTGAATCCTGACTCAGTGGAGGAGTTTAATTTAAAAGAGGAATTTGGCCTCACTAAACCGGAGGTAAAACTACTCTAAACTACTGTTCAAAAGTTTAGGATTAGTACGATTATTTTAATGTGTTTACAAGAAGTCTCCTCTGCTCACCAAGGATAAACTTATATAATCAAAATACAGTAAAATATTATTTCAATTTAAAATACTTGTTTCTATTTAATATATATTTTTTAAATTGAATTTATTCATGTGACCAAAGCTGAATTTTCAGCATCATTACTCCAGAAATAATTCTGATTTGCTGCTCAAGAAACATTTTTGATTATCATCAGTATGGAAACAGTTGTGCTGATTAAAATATTTGTGGAAACAGCCAGCATCTAATTGAAATATAAATGTTCTGTAACATTATAAATGTATTTAAAGCTAGCTTTGATTAATTTTATTACTTAAAAACTACATTTTACTAAGCCCTAACTTTTGAACGGTTGTGCCTTAATAAAAACAGAAGTCACTGAGCTCTGATGCTCACTAGAAGAAAAAAAAAGAAAGGAATTTTGACAAATGACAAGAATAAGGGAGAACAGGGCAAATAGGTTTTATCTCAGTTTTGCCTTTTTTCTCTTGCAGTAATTTTGTTAATTGATTTAAAAACACCTAGTTTAATCTCTGTCGACCATTTAACATTGTGCTTTTTCATAAATCACTAAAAGTTGTTAAATGCAGATATAAGCGGTATGTGTATGTCTTTACTGTTTTTCAAACAGGTATTATTTACACAAAGCATATTCAATCAACTACCTTTTTCACCTGTGCAATACTTCTATTGTTGTTAAGACTAATAACCGTGTCAAAATAAACTGTGAGAAATGTTCATTAAGAGTAAGCTGTGACAACTTGCCCCGGGCAGTAAAGCAAACTCTTAACAGCTGTGTCTGTTCTGCAGGCTCTGCATCACTGTAAACCAAGCGCAGAAGAGAGTATAACAACCTTCTCCATTTACACTTTTACTGCTCACTGCTTCATTAGTCCTAGATGAGAAGGAGAAACGGCTCACAAGAAAACAAACGAGTTCTAACAGAAAGCACGTGTTCAGTGCTCAACTTTTTTTCGCTGTGTATTTTAAGAGAAGAGCAGAAATGTTTGACTGAATGATAATGACAAGTTTCCAGTGCTTGTTAATTATGAACCAGCGGTCTCAGTGTTGGTTTACTGGTTGCTGTGAGACAGTAGAGTTAGTTTGCAAGCCTGTTAACACTTTAACCCCTCTACATGACTCCGCTCTTCACTATTAGTGCGTTACATTCACATCTGCATGTTCTAAAACAGTGGTCTCCAACATGGTGCCCGCGGGCACCTGGTAGCCCGCGTGGAGTCTCTGAGTCGCCCGCCGAGCACGTTCTATAAATAGCCTGAATTGTAATCTTTCATTTTTTTTTTATGATAATGGCATAAAATGAGAAAATAACTATTGGTGACATTTCATATACCATTAAAACATAATAAAATAATTCAATAATTTAAAATATTTAGAATCTGCACGTCTCTCTATCTCTCTCTTTCTGCTTCTCGTGCGCGCACCTCTCTCTCTCTCGCTCTTCGTCTGGCGCGCGCACCTCTCTGTCTCTCTCTCTCGCTCTGCGTCTCGTGCGCGCACCTCTCTTATTCTCTCTGCGTATCGCGCGGCAGAGGAGCAGCGTTTTAATTTAGTTAAACAGATATTATGTTGCTTTTCTAATTTTACATGCAAGTATGTAAAGTATATCATTCAGTCATTATTTCATATTTATGCCGTTGTTCTTTCTCCCTTTCCCCCCGTGATTTTGTCTATATCGCGAATATAAGACGACCCCCCATTTTTTAGGACAAAAAAGCCTATTTTTAGGACAAAAAAAACTTGTCTTATATTCGGGTATATACGGTAATTATATATTCAATAGTCACAATATTTAACAATATTACTGTTTGTTGTTGTATTTTTCAAATCTTGAAACTTTGTGTGTGTGTGTGTGTGTTTGTGTGTCTATATCAAACAAGTAGCCCTCAAGACTATTTTATCCCTTCAGGGAGCCCTCAATCACAAAAAGGTTGGAGACCCCTGTTCTAAAACAACCTTTAACAATAAATGTTTCACCAGATGATTTCTAATCATAGGAGTTTTTATTAATGCATTGATAATGCATGCATGCATACTTTTTTTTTTACATGAGTAATTGCGTATTAGAGTACTGTCTGTTAAAACTCAATGAGATGAGAAACATTTATCAGTGTTTTATCCAAGCCGATCAGTAGCTGCAGGAATATTAAAAATGCCATTCCTGGCATAAAAGGTGCTCTTTACGATCCCAGATCTCCCGTGGACTGGAGTCTTACTGTCAACCTCATAATCACCTGCACGAGGAAACGAAGTTAGTTTATCTATTACTTTTAACGCTAATATTTTACAACATGCAACCATTTTGTCAATACTAATATTATTTGTCTTTATAGAAGCCCTTTGCTCACCTAATCTCCATCCATAATCCCAGGACGACAGAATCGGATAATCAAACTTTTCCTCCGGGCCTTTCTGCGCCCGTTTCTTCAAATACAAACTCCGTCCTTTGCCTTCGTTGGATGAGCCCTTATAGAGAGCCGCTGTGGTGGACGGGCTCACGGGTCTCATGAGCGGGGCTTCACTCAGTGAGCGGAGCACCGGGGGCTTCTCCCGCGGCTGGACCACCGGAGGCAGAGGGACTTTACCGACAGACGGAGGGTTAAACAACCCGATGGACTTGGACCTGCGAGACGCGAAGGTTGTCGGGTATTCTTTGCTGTATTTCATCTTCCAGGCCAGCCGCGTGTAGGCCTCCTTCAGGATCAGCTCGCGGTAGAAGTTCTGGTCTTGAGTGGTCTGCAGGTTCCTCATGACTGATGTCCGCGTCTCTTACAGATCAGTTTGAGGCCACGGAAACCTAGTATCAGGTGCGGGGCTGACCAATCAGAGAGCAGATCACTCACCAGGTGGACAGAAGTCAAGAGGCCAAACACACACCATACACTGACAGAATAACAAAAGAAACCCAGAGCCGCGCGCCACGTCTAAAGGAATCAGTTTCACTAGAGAAAAGAGTCATATACAGAAGACTAGAAAAACGATAGGTAGCCTCTCAATTTTATCATTCCAAAGATAGCATCTACGAACAGGTGAGTTAAGAAAGTGGTTGCAATCAATTTATTTTAGCGATATTTAAATAAGCTAATGCTAAATATATTTAAATGTAGCTAAAATAAATTGATTGCAACCACTTACCATAAAATTATTTGGTAGTAAATTCAATAAATATTTTTTTCAGTGTATGACGAGCTGCAGCACAAAAAAAAACATTTTGCATTAGTTTGTATCTTAATTCACTATATTTGAAGTATTAAAACGTTTTATATACTACGGTTTTAGTTCAGGAAATTAAAATTGTTGCCTTGACAACAAAAGTTCACATTTCTATATTTATTCCAATTGCGAAAATGATTTTTATCAGTTTTAATTAACAATATAAGCACTGGCTATTTTTTTCCCAATCAGGGAATACATGTATGAAACTTGAGTATGAGTAAACTTTAATTATTTATATAAATATTAAATTATATATAAAAAAAATCTAACTACCTCTCTCTCTCTCTATATATATATATATATATATAAAGACCTCTAACACTAGCTTGCTCTATTCCTTTTCTATTCTATCTTTTTTCTTTTTATTTATTATATTATTTAAAAGCCCTTGCTATGTGTACTGTTTTTATACAGTCTATGGTACTGTGTTTAAGCTAACTGAGACTCATTATATCACTTATATATCATTGGTCTTTTTGTTGTTTTTGATTGCTTCCTCTGTACTAATTTATAAGTCGCTTTGGATAAAAGCGTCTACTAAATGACTAAATGTAAATGTAATGCAAATAATAATTTAGTCGGAACTGAACCTTTCAGCGGGTGTTGTAATACTCAGGTCTGTCCTGAAGGAGGCACGATCAGCGAGTGAGTTACAGTCAGAGTTAATAAAACTAAATTACACAAGCTCAAACTCAATCACAATGACTTCCCCCCGCCTAAACAAAGAAAAGGAAATCATGAATAATGCACATGACCTTTGGAACTACTAATATACATGTTTGTTACTTAGGGACGTTTCTATGGTAACGAATGTTCACAATCTACTGGAATTCTAAACAGAACAGAGTCACTGAGTTAAAGGAACAGTTCACTCAAAAAGACTTCTGATCATCTACTCCACCTCGCAGAAAAGGTTCAAGAACTTTCTGAAAGTTTCACTGTTGAAAATTAATGAGACACTATCTACAATCTTGAATTCTTGATTCCAGTCAGTTTTAATAAGCAAATGTACATCAAATCTATTCATGTTTCTCACAATAAGGCACCAATGGCTAAATACAAAATACAATTAAATGTCCCCTCTTGCCCTTAAAACTCTTACAAAATACTTCACACCACTGGAGTATCAAAACTAGTAGAATTAAGACGAACAAGAAAGACCTGCATAAATCTATTACTGTGACTTTTGTATATTAGCGTCTTCAAAAAGCCAGAAAATCAGAATAAATGAGAAAAAACAGGATCTTTTGCTCTTGAGGGCTTTACAAGTCTAAAATTTTGACATGTTTTTTTTTTGTAAACTGTTCAATATGTAGCATTGAAACCTGTTGAATTGAAAACAGAAGTGCTTGATTTGAAGTGATGGGTGATGCTTTGATTTCTGAAGGAACGAACGTCACAGAATCAAACAGACATAGAAAGGTTATATATAATATGTGCACTAAAAGAGACAGTATGTTAGAAAGAGTCAATATCAGTAGTAAAGAGACATTCAGGTGTGAAACCCAGATCAGTTTGTTCATACACCATCTTACTCATCTTTAGATTTGCAATGCTGAACTAAAGCCACAAATAGAAGTAAAGTACAGTTCATGCATCGTAACAACATGCCGTCCGTTACCATCACAATCGTCACATTCCAGTCAAAAACCTGATCAAGTGCAAAGTTGAAGAACAACAGAATGAAGAAGCTCTTCTAGTTGTTTTTGTAGTGTGTCTTTCTCTCTGTCAGGAGGTGTTTCTGATTAACTGCAAGGAATTATGGGACGGTGACTTGGAAGGGGGAGCCTGGGATGTGTTCGTCTCCCCATTTGACAGCCAGAATGTAGCTACCCCGTTCCTTTAAGATGTAGCTGACGTTGAAATTCATGTTTCCCGTGTGTTTGACCAGGATCTCGTCGCAGGGCGTCAGAGGACCGTGAACCCCGACCAGCAGCATGTTCTTCCCTGGAAACACACACAAATGCACGTGAGACAACAAATGCTAACACACAACTATGCCTGAATAAAATGTGGTTTAGGCAATACTGCCATGATAAAGCGTTATGATTGTATATTTTGTGTATATAAAATGCAAAAACAATATTGCCATTGTATTGGGGTTTAAAAGATAATTAGAATGCTAAAAGAAATTTTATATAAAATGTATTAAATTAATAGTAAATAACATGTTTTTAAATATATTAATATAAATAAAAAATAATCTAATAAACAAATCAACCTATTTAATATACATATATTTACATATATTTAATTGTAATAATATAATAAAGTACATAAATGTCTTTCTTTAATATTAAAATATATATTTTATTTTATTATTATAATTTATTATTACTCTTATTATTATTATTATTATTAAAGTATATTTAATACAATGATCTATCATGTATTCTCCAGTGTTCATAATCTGTAGAGCTTTTAATAAAATGAAATATGTAATAATAAATAAAAATATAAAATAGTGAATACATATTTTAGATTTCATATTTATATATAATTTAACATAAAAAAAACCATTTTAATAAATTGATCTATCCATCTTTTGTAATTTAAATTACCCATCTCTCTCTCTCTTTTGCCCTCTCTCTCTCTCTTTTGCCCTCTCTCTCTCTCTCTCTCCCTCTCTCTCTCTCTCTCTCTCTCTCTCTCTCTCTCTCTCTCTCTATATATATATATATATATATATATATATATATATATATATATATATATATATATATATATATATATATATATATATATATATATATATATATATATATATATATATATATATATATATATATATATATATATATATATATATATACACACACTTCAGAATACATGAGACAGTATATAAAGTGTATTTTATTGAATGCATATCCATTTGTTTCCTGTAATAAAGGTGTATCTGGCTCATGCTCAGTTTGTGTCCAGTAATAACCCGAACTCTCACCTGCTTTACTGCAGTCCACAGAGAAAGACGCTTTCTGGCCCACGAAGGCCTTGCTGAGACCCGGACCTCGACTGAGAACCTTGCTGGCATCAGAAGCGGCTCTGGGAGACGCGCTGTAGGAGTTGACGCTGCTCGTCCGGCTCACCGGATCCACCGTCAGAGTGGACATCTCACTGGCGTTCGTCACGTTCACCAGCCGTGGCCCTGAACACCAGACAGTCATCACCAAACACCATCACACACAACCCAGTCCCCATAGCTGTCAGTCCGGCTTGGCTCGGCTCGTCTCACCTGTGACTCTGGCTTTAAACGGGCTTCCGCTGATGTGGTTGGGGCCACCGTATTTGATAGTGATGACGTAGTTTCCAGGGGCCATTGGTGTGTAGTGCACTTTAAAGCCTTCAGGACACTCCTGACACTCCATCTTCACCTTCGATGGGCCCTCGATGGTGACGGCTAGAGATCCCGGCCCTGCTTTGGTGTTATTGATGGTAAACTGGGCCTGGTTACCTGTCAGACGAGACGTGAGGGTCAGTACGATGAGACTGTGAGAATAGAGGATGGTGTATTTGCACATATGATAAACTAGTTCATGACAGCTATGATTTTCTCGCTTCTGTTTCCTGTCACCCATCAAAGGAGGCATCATAATGGCTGTTGAGAATAGCATACTGTCTTTCTTTCTTTCTTTAGCACGCAGTGAGCACAGTAGATTATATGCATGGAAACCAAAACAACCTTCTGCATTTACCAAACTGGATAGAGAACAAGATAACTGTGTGAAGCATCCCAGCATGCAACGGGCTCGACCTGACCTCCAATTTCCAGTATGATAAATACATCCAAAGTGATGATAAAAATAATTTAATTCATTTATTTTCTTGAAAATAAATTCAAGAGAGCTGACAATTTTGGTCAACAGCAAAACCTTTCTGAGATTATAACTGAAGGCATTTGTTGAATTAAACAAGCAACAATGTGATTAAATATATTTTATTTATATTAGTTACATAGAAATAGTAATTTATTTATAATAAAGGTGAGGTCAGTATAATATAAACAATATAATATACATTTTTTAATGATATATAAATATATACAGTAAGTTATTTCGTTATTAATAATAACAATAAAATAATTAAACATGACAAACTTATAAATATTAATTTATATTATTTAATGATACATAAATATATAAACATTTTTGTTAATATAATGAATGAATTAAACTGCCACATTTTTAATAAATAATGTTTATTATTTAATGATATATAAATGTTAATTTAGATAATTATCATGGTCAAATGTATAAATATAAATAAACTATTAATTTGTAGTATTGAATTATAGAATGTATTTAAACAGCAATTTATTATATATATATATATATATATATATATATATATATATACACACACACACACACACACACACAATATAATGAATTAAACATGCAACTTACTGAGGTCATGTGACAGTCTACAGTATTTTGCTACTGATGTAGAAATAAGAAATGTTTAAAGCTACAGAATATAGGCAGTATCACACCAAGTGCAGTGCAGTGTGTATGTGATTCTGAACGATCTGTAAGTGATGAACCGCGATCGTCAGTCCTCTGTTGTGTTGACAGACATTATCAGACACCAGCAGCAGGAACCAGAGACCATTCTGACACTTTTCACTGGAAAACCGAACACGTTCTTTCCTCTCAGTTAACTGCAGCTGAAATCAACCTCTAGGTGCTACATTAATGCTGCGACCTCTTGCACAGAGTTGAATGTCTCGCTGAGCTTTACACTTTTTATGCCACTAGACGAGTTACAATGAAGACATAGATTTGTTCTGGATCTGATCCAGGAGAAATATCTTCGGTAATCCAAGGTTGTTCTGTTTAAGTCATTCTGCTCAAACAATGAGTGCGTTCAGTGTGAGTGTGATTTTCTCTCAAAAGAAACATGGAGCGATCAGTACTGAGTGTGTTTTAGTGGATGTGTGTCACCTGTGCTTCCTCTTTCCAGCCCGGGGCCGTACGCCGTGACGAGTCCAGCATCCCCGCTCTGTCCCGGCTCTCCCACACGCACCTGGAAGGGACTGCCCGGGATGTGCGTCCCGTTAAACTTCACATCGATGACGTGGACGCCGTTCTCTCGAGGGATGAAACGAATCGCGTACTTGTCTGGAGAAGAGAGTAAATGAACCAGAGAGCCAAAACATGAACATGAGCACAACTGCTGACACAAACCACAATCAAGGATTTTATATTTCCTATATACTTTTATATACTTCTATATATATAACATTTTCAGTTTTGAAGTTTATATATTTAATATTTAAGTTTATATATGAAATATATAAAATTTGCTATATTTACATTTATGTATTTTATTAGCAAAACTGAACATTATAAAAATACGTTTATATATTCAGTAGTTTTTACTGTTGAAGTTTATGTATCTATTTTCATTAATTTCATATAATATTTTAAGTTTATAAATTCAGTCAATCCTGAAGATTGTAAGTTTAATGAAAATTTATATTTAATATTTAAGTATTAAATATTTTCTATATTTTTAACATTGTAATTTTTATATTTAAGTTTATGTAATACTCAATTTAATATTGAAATTTATGTATTTACTATTTAACTTTTTTCAGTATTTTTAATTTATACATTACATATTTTCAATATTTACATTTGTTTATTTAATTGTGACAATGCATGTTAATGGATATTAGTATGAAATACAAAAGTAAACAAACCAGATTATAACATTGTTCATTTATAAGTTTACTCATATTTCACATGTTGAATTTTATATAATTATTATTGATTTATACATTTAATATTTAGGTTTATATGTGGAATGTTGCTATATTTACATAAGCATTTAATACTTGCAATACTGAACATTATATATAAAAGTTTATATATTAAAATTTTAAATGCTGAGGTTTGTATTTGTATTTTTTTCTATTTTCATTAAGTTCATATATTTATTAATTTATTGATTTAATCTTTTAACTGGTTGAATTTTATATCATTAATATTTAACTTTATAAATAGTTCATAATAGTTCATAAATCTCAATATTTGTAGGTTCATTCAATACTTAAGTTTATATATTAAATTGTCTATATTCAAGTTTCTATATTTCATAATTTCCTCATTTAAGATTATATCATTAACATTTAATACAGAAGTTATAAAATTGTATATTTAAGCGGATTTAATATATTTTCTATATTTAAATGTATAGGTTTTATATTAAAGTTTGATGCTTGAATTAAATATAATTTGGTTGCAAATCGGATTTCACTCTTAAATTTAACATACACCTCTACTTCCCATAATGAGATATTTCTGAGTGAAAAGCATTTATGGAGGAAAACTGGATTGTGAATGTAGTTTCATGTAAAAAAAAAAAAAAAAAAGGAACGGTAATGAAGTGCTTTCTTGTTTTGGTTATGACAGAAACTGATCTAAAGCATCATATGCAGGGTGATGAAGAGCACTCTGACCTTGCTCTAGTTCAGACACCACACACTCCTCCAGGGCTCCGGACGGACTGTGAACTTTAGCATCCATGTGGCCTTTTGCTCCGTTCAGACGCACTGCGAATGATGCCGGCTGATTCACCTTTAGACCCGACTCCTACATCAGTGAACCCACAGCTTAGAACATCTCTCACACACACACACACACCAGTGCATTCTGGGAAGGGCTGATCATTTGCATACAATACCATTCAAAGGTCTGGGGTCGGTAAGAAGCCTCTTATGCTCAGCAAGGCTGCATTTATTTGATCAAATATACAGTCAAAATTGCGAAATAGTTTTCAGAATTAAAACAGGTGTTTTGTATGTGAATATCTGTTAAAATGTAATTGATTCCAGTGATTGAATCTGAACTTTTTAGCATCATTACTGCAGTCTTCAGTGTCACATGATCCTCAGAAATCATTCTGATATGCTGCTTAAAAAAACATGTTTTGTAATATGTTGAATACAGTTGTGCCAATTCATGCTTTGTGGAAAAAAAGGGATACATTTTGTTTTTCAGTATTCTTTGATGAATAGAAATTTCAAAATAAGAAAATTTACTTGAAATAAAAGTCTTTAAACATTTTAAAAATCTTTACTCACACTTTGTATCAGTTTATTCCATCCTTGCTGTAGAGAAGTGTTACTTCTTTCTTTTTTTTTTTAACATTACTGACCCCCAAACCTTTAAACAATCTATTTCAAGTATTACCTTTTTTTTAATTAATTAATTCGATTTTTAATTTGATATATACTGTTGTATGGTTTTTAATGTTTTACAAGTGCACCAAGTGGCATAATACTAAAGTAACCATAAAATGCTTATTTGCTCAATAAAAGGAATACAAAAAAATTAAAATAATTACATGCATGCACACAAACACACACATATAGATATATACATACATACACACACACACACACATATATGTAATATTTAAGTTTATATGTGGAATGTTGCTATATTTACATTTATGAATTTAATATTTGCAATACTGAACATTATATATAAAAGTTTATACATTAAAATCTTTAATGTTGAAGTTTGTATTTGTATGTCTTTGTTTTCTATTTTCGTTAAGTTCATGTATTTATTAATTAATAGATAGAATGTTTTAATCGGTTGAATTTTATATAATTAATATTTAAGTTTATATATCTGCTATTTATATAAGTTCATCAATTTTAATATTTTTAGGTTCATTCATTTAATATTTAAGTTTTTATATTAGGTTAATTATTGTCTATATTTAAGTAGACAATAATTTGTGTTTTTATAAAAGTATATATATATATATATTAGGGATGCACCGAATATTCGGCCACCGAAAATTTTCGGCCGAAAATGGCCAAAAAGTGCATTTTCGGTTTTCGGCCGAAACACTTTTATTACCGAAACAACACGGCCGAAATGTTATGATGACGCAAACAGAAACCGCGACCTGCACGTGCACCTGCATAGCGCAGACCACGAGCTCCCCGCGTCATTCACTTCACACCAGTGGGTCTTAATAGAGAACATTCTCTCTATTCTTATTCCTTTATTCGCAGCACTAAAGCGTCTCCTAACAAAGAGATTGAGACGGACCACGAAGTGAAAACAAAGAAAAGTACAGTCTTATAGAGTCTGTTAGCACACGTCTCACTGAGATCTTTTCGGATCCTCCGCACTTCATCGCGAATGTGCTTGATCCGCGTTATAAAGACCATTACTTGGACGCGGAAATATGGCAGAGCACACGAGAAATGCTCCAGGCCGCGCTGGATGCGGAGAACCCGCGTGGAGACGGAGAAGCGCCAAGCGCAGGAGACTGAGATCAGAGCGCAAAAAAAAAAAAAAGACTCGTCTCTGCATATATAATACACACACATATACATATACATGCATAATATCAGATTGTAGCCATATTTCTGCTAGATTTTTTGCTAGATTTCTGCTTTAATTTGATAAAAATGTTTATTTATGCCCTGGCCCTATTTAAATACACTCTCTCAAATATTTCTCAAATGTCAGGCAGATGACAAGCTCAACTGCTCAACAGCTAGATGGTTATCTGTCTGAAGTCCCCATCCCCAGAAGTGATAACAGTCTTGCCTACTGGAGAAGTAATGCACTTTCTAGTACTACAGAGAAAAATTTCAAATGCTCTTCACCTAAATGCACTTTTTATGAGAGAACAGTTAATTTTAAAACCTTTCTGCAGGCCAGTAGGCCTGTACATTATTATTTAATATACAGATGAGTGGGATTAAATTTTAGTTTGAATTTTATTTTATACTGTGCATTGTTGCAATGTGCTTAATAAATATTTGCATAATTTGTAATTATGCATTTTTATGTTTTTTTATAATTTATGTAATTGTAATTATCTTTGAAACTTTAATATTAATTTATGCAATTGCAATGTTTTAATTTTAGTAAAGTTAGTACACGGTCATAGCAATAAATGCAATGGTACTAATAATTGGGATAATTTCTTTCGGTGTTTCGGTTTCGGTTTTCGGCCTTGGTTTTCTCTTTTTCGGTTTTCGGTTTCGGCCAAGAATTTTCATTTCGGTGCATCCCTAATATATATATATATACACACATACATACACACACAAAACAAACACATGAATAAATAAATAAACGTATGAAATAAATACAAATTAAGGGGTAAAAAAAAAACTATTTCATTGTTGATAATCTCACCTGAACTCACTTAAGATCAGCTAAAGCTGAGAGAGAGACAACCAACATTTGTCAAGAGAGAGCATGAGAACTACAGGGTTTGCTAAACTACAGAGGATGATGGGAAAGGGTCTATGTCGTCTTCCTCTCTCTGCTTTAACTGATCCGACCGTGAGCTTCACAAGAGAGGATTCTGTTAGAAGCCTTTAAATGAAACAAGAGAAACACCAGAACACCACACATGTCCGACAGCTATTCAGACCACTGCTGTTTTAAACACTGATGATAATCCGAATATTACAATGATTTCTGAAGCACAGTGTGACACTGAAGACCAATGAAAAGTTATGATGCTGGAAAGTCATCTTTGACTCACAAAAAGAGATTATACTTTCAAATATATTAATGAATAGAAAACAGCTATATTAAATATTCCACACTTTTACTGTATGTTGATTCAAATAAATGCAGCCTAGGGAGGCTTCTTTCAACAAAAACTAAATGCATTTTTTCTATTAAGAATGCTGTTTGACTGTTTTCCAGTCTAAAGGTTGCTAGTTTGAGAGTGAATAGCTGCGGACAGGCATCTGTGTGGATGTTTCCTCGTGTCTCACCTGAAGACTGGTAACAGTGAGTCGCCGAGCGTCGTCTACAGGAGCGCAGACGGGCACCAGGTACGGACTGTCAGGAATGTGCTCGTCGTTGAACTTTATAGACACTTCATAGTCGCCTGCAAAGAGATTGAAGATGGGTTGCTGGGGTGAACTCAGCCTTTCGAAGGGAGCACCGGACAGAGAGCTTGTGTGTGTTTTTATACCAGGTTCTTGAGCTACATATGAGACGCCACATGATCCGTCCTTCCTTTCCTCGAAGGAGATTTCTGCACGACTGGGGCCTTCGATGGCGATGGACAGACCGCCGGCGCCGGCTTCACGCGTCCACACATTAAACTCAGCTACACGAGCACAACCAGAAACAAACCGTTCACAACGACAGTCATGAAAGCCATCTGAATAGATTTACAAACCTTTCTCTCCTTTGTAATAGTTAGATTAAAATGGCAAAAAATTCTAAATTAAATGCCAGGAATAAAAATACTACCATGAGAATGCAATTTTATAACATTTCTATAACATGTAATATTTTATAGAAAGCAAAAAAAAAAAAGAACAATTTAGGTCAGCAAATAATAATGTCTGTTTAAATTTTCCACCATGTTTATAATAATTACTATTCTTTTTTTAGTTACCAGGAAATATAGTAAATGCAATGCAATTTATAGTAAAATTTAATTACATGAACTACAACATTATGTAGGAATACTAACAATGTATGAACATTCTACAATAACTTTAACAATGGAACCATTTTGATGGGTAAACAGTTTCTTTATAACATTTGACTTTCTTTTTTTATATAAAATGAAAATTTCATTAAAATAATAAAAATATTTAAGAGATATTTTCCACTAAATAAAACAATTAATTTATTATAAAATAAAAAGATACAGCAATTAAGTTCAAATTACTGTACATTAAAACATTAAAATAAATGTAAAGTTAAACTAAATCAAAACAAACTACCTAAAGTATAACATTTTATAATGTATAAAGTATAATTTAAAGTAATTAAAAATAGTCATTTACATGAATAATCTTTTTTTTTTTTATGAAATTCATGGTAAAGAACATGTGTGATGAATAAAACCGATTTTACCCCCAAGATGAGTTTATTGGTGGAAAGATTTTTACGTGTACATTACAACATTCATATAAATGTAAAATAAAATGAAAACAAAAAGGCAGTACAAAAAAATGCTACAATTTTCACACCATGTTACACTAGATTTTCCACCTGTTTTTAAAACTAGATTTAAAGTGACATTCAAATATATCAAAATGAAAATAAATAGGTGGAAGTAAAAAAAAAATAATAATAATTTATACCTGTCACTCCGGTGTCGGCCCTCTCCAGACCTGGCCCTCCGGCTCGCACCTGACGGGCTCCTCCTTCTCCCAGCGGGCCGACGGTGAACTGGAAGGGGCTTCCCGGCACGTGCTGCCCGCGGTACTTCACGCTCACCGTGTGAACGCCCATCTCCTGAGGCACGAAGCGCACGCAGTAGGTGTGATCTCCCACCGCCACCATCTCAGCTGCTTCTGTGGCTCCTGACGGGCTGGAGACCTGCGCCGAGACGTCCTGGAGATCGATTCCTGCGGAGAACAGAGAGCAGGAGCTGACGGAAGAGACAGAGACTTCTGCTCTGACTTCTGCTCGTTCTCAAGGCTTTGCAAGCAGCATACAGACACCTGCACTTTCCTGCGCTCGGATTATATTATGTTGCTCCAAAGCTGCATGACTGACTTTACCACGCAACACAAAAACACTGAAAGCTGCGTGAACATTTGGCTAAACATCACTTTTCACGTTCAACAGAAGAAGTGTTATTTTATTATCATTGATATACTAATAGAATTTCAGTTCTGATTTTTTTGTTTTTTCTTCACTTAATTTTTTTTAAGTTTTCGTATTTTTGTTTTGTTTGTGCATCTTTTAGAAAACAAATA